>NC_081200.1:11539366-11811866 GCF_902713425.1 Acipenser ruthenus | reverse complement strand
CAGCTGCTGAAAAAAACTCTGAAGAAAAGAAATACAACACATTTAAAATGTACGTGATGGAAAGTCACAGGTAAGCTGATGCCCTGGAAAAATGATTTACTGAAGGCCTTATTTCATATACCCTTTAGCCCCACACAGCTACAACACATTTTTGAAAAGTTAATTTCTCAAGACTACAATAATATACTATACTGTGACAGGGGGAAAGGTATTTTGGTAGACTAATTTAAAATGTGTCATTTAACATTCACCATCTACTCTAAGAGAAACTGCACAGTGACAGATATTGAGTGTACTTAAAGACACTGTACAATAGTAAGCAAACAGTATAGACAGCTATCCCCATCAAGCATATTTCACATTAACACGTGTCATTGCCATGAAAAATGATGTCTACATTTTTTTTCTTTAGTACCGGTACCTATGAAATTGTGTTAATTTATTACGTATACCGCCATTATTTAAATGCAAGTTCCCACGGATTTTAGAATGGGCCGGTGTCAAAGAGTTAATGTATAATTAAACATAGAGAATTATATTTTTAAACTGGAAATAAAACTAGCAAGTGTATTGTTTATTTTTTTTTATAGGCTAGTTAATTTAAAGTGTTAAAATAACTAACATTAAATAAACAGGAAATATTACAGGGTGTGTTTTCTTTTAACATAGCTGTGCCTGTGCAGAATTTTTTCCTGGTTATCAGAGAAGCTTTGAGTATTGATATGTGTAGGTAATTTGATTGCCCATCTGATAATATGAGGATCACAAATAAGGATAATTCTTTATTGTGACCTATTGTTCATGGCAATGACACGTGTTAATGTGAAATATGTTTGATGAGGATAGCTGTTTGTACTGTTTGCTTACTATTGAACAGTATCTTGTAGTGCACTCAATATCTATCACAGTTTCTCCAAGAGTAGATGGTGAATGTTGGGTCAAGATGCCATGGTCAACCAATATGCTTATATAGCCCAGATTTGTACCTCAAATTCGTTTTTTAAGTGGCTGAAAAAAGTGTGGAAAAACAAAAGGGATTCCGAACTATGTTCGATCAAGTTTTGCTTTTCTATACAAATATATAAAAGTAAAAATATTAAATTTACATGTAAAAATACTTTCAAATCAATGCATACAAGTACCAGATTTGCAATTAATATCCTAGACCAATTTAAAGCCTCTCTCTAAATATGTGCTATTATGTAAAGTTTAACAATGTATTATTCATTTTGATGGTACTTTATATTAATATAAATAGTGGTGAATTAAATTATGCAAAAATGCACTGACAGGTTATGAGACAGCAGTTAAAAAAAAAAAAAAAAAAACCAATTACAATTAAAACGTGTAGGTTCTCTAAACTGCATTTCATCCCCCCCCCCCCCCAAAGCATGCAACTTGACATATGGTATACGACATATACTGTGCATATTATTTTGCAGACCTTCAGTTTAAACACCGATTATGACATTATGTTTAACCAGTATATTCAGACTTCATGAGCGAGTGCTTTAGGTTTTTTTTTTCTTTGTTAACTTTACCTGGGTCGCTGAGTACGCCATCGTGTGGCAGGATCTGGAGTAACCTGGAACATTCCATGACTTTTGACCAAAATACTAATCGGATCTCTCCAGCAATACAAAGAAGATCTGTCCAAGAGGGTCTAAATATTTTCTACACCAATTCAAAAACATAAAATGAAATGGAACGTTTCAATCAGATAAAACTGGGTTGTGATGTAATGACATCGAACTTTACCGAAAATCTAGTCACACACACATATATAATAGATTATTAATATTACTTAAAAGTCCGTATGGTCCCCATTTAATAGAAACATTCATCTTAAATGTTCAGCACTTTAATTTGCTATCGTTAAACGGTTCTGCGAGTTGCTTACTGGAAGTCAATTGGATAACATTATGGCCTGTGTTCCTAAGTTATAAGTGCACGCTTTTAAAATAAAAATAGCTGCCCATCTGCTTCATTTTTAAACGTTATGTTAAAAGCTGAAAGACAAAGAACGCAATATACTCGATAGTGTCGACCGAAACGTGTACCGTAGACGAGAAAGTACAAAAAACGTAGTTCACTCAAACGTGACCTGTGAAATGCGAAACCAGACTGAATTCTCTACACAAATGTTGTCTCCCCCCTGCATTTTCAAAGCAGATGGAACCATTTGCCATTGCTTAAAAATACAAACTTTACATACCCTTACCAAACTCTTGTCAATTATTAGATATTTTATATATTCCCCCCTCCATACTCACACTAGGATCCTTATTCGCCATGCTGCTTCTTTCTCTGGCGCTAACCCTGTGCAAGGTCGAGTACAGTAGCTTCCTGTACTTGCAGTGCTTTCTGGGACTTGAAGTTTAAACATTATCTGCCTGTGACTGAAACAATTTTACACATACCGGTACGTGCTTTTTAGCAAACGAACACCCATAGATTGCTGTTATGGCAGTAATAGTCGCGATATATTTTACACACCAGTCTTAATAAAGTGGCTATACCTTTTGGATATACCACCAGTGTTATTTTACTTTTTATAGAATTTGGGTAAATTTAGGAGTTTGGCATGTCCAATGCTTTTGACTATTCTGGGAAAGCCAGTTTCTTATAAATGGGCATTATTATTATTAGTGTTCAGAAAACAAGGCCCAACTAAGCTAATAGTACGAGATACCGAATCTAAAATCACCTCTAATTAGCATGGTTCAATATACCAAATTATATGCAATGGCAAATTATATTGTGAGGTTTGGTATAACTAAGTGAATTGTAGTTTCTTTGTTAATGGGATGTGTTTTAAGATTAATTAAATTCTTTAAAGTAGCAGATTGTGCTTGATCAAGTAATTTTCATCTAGCTAAAAGTGTACTATTTTCAATGGCACTACACACTTCAAAAAATGTAATTATCTAAAGTAAACTAATACTCAATAAAAAAATGGAGGGCCACATTAATAAATACAAAACATTCCAGAAACAATTGTCAGCAAGGGCAATTTTGACAGCAAATAATTCGCTGCATTGTGGTAAGCACAACACAAGTGACGGATGCCATAAGGAAACTGTGGTGCAATACTACCTGTTTATCCACAAGGGGGCAGCTGCCTCCAAATGTATCCCGTTGCAGCTTTAGAAAATCTTTGTATTCAATCAGACCAGATTTTATGTGCTTTTAACTACTGTTCCATCCTTTTTACATTACTTAATTTTATACAACCAATTGATTTGTTGAATGGGGTTCAAGAGGTCCCTAAACATACCTTTAAGCATTTACACAAAAATGAAACCTGCGAACATCTGACTCCAACAGATGAAATGAAATGTATTAAGAAGTGCAGGGCTGCTATACAGTTGCTTTGATAAGCCACAGATATAAAATGGCTAACAGTAATTGGATTACTACCGTCCTAGGTCCTTCACTAAAACACACGACCCCATGCAGGGGTGCAATATAAAACTACACACCTTCATAAATTGTGGACTGACCCTCACTGTCACAAAGTTGTGCTGCAAGTACAGTAGTGTTGGTAGACTGTATGCTAACTAGACATAGACGTAACACGGCAAGCTGAGTCCCTTTTTTGATCCATCAAGTAGCTCTCAACCTGTTCAACATTAAACACATTTCCAGATAATACTAATAACACTATGTAACACAATTTTTGTTCCTGGGTAGTAAGCGTTATTTCCTAATTGCTTATGCCTCAAAAGTATAGAAAATGGCTATTATTCCCCACAAACTTTGCTTTTGTGACCAGGACAGTGATATTTTGAAATTGACCTATTTCCAATGAGAAAACGGGCGAATGTGTGCCTTTTCGTTCACATAAAGTCAGAAAAAAACAACATATGAATCCAAATTAACATGTATTTATACTAAAGTAATACAAAAATGACTACAAAAGATTTAGAAGTGAGTAGTTTTTCGAGATTTACGATTATACTGTAAATCACTTTCACGAATCAGCCCCCAAATGTAGTCTCCCATCATGTTCTCGTTATACTGTCCTTGGTAGCGGCGTTCAAAGTCCAGTATATCCTGGTGGAAGCGCTCGCCTTGCTCCTCCGAGTACGCTCCCATGTTCTCCTTGAATTTATTAAGATGAGCATCAAGGATATGGACTTTGAGGGACATCCTACAGCCCATTGTGCCGTAGTTCTTCACCAGAGTCTCAACCAGCTCCACATAGTTTTCGGCCTTGTGATTGCCCAGGAAGCCCCGAACCACTGCGACAAAGCTGTTCCAAGCCGCTTTCTCCTTACTAGTGAGCTTCTTGGGGAATTCATTGCACTCCAGGATCTTCTTTATCTGTGGTCCGACGAAGACACCGGCTTTGACCTTTGCCTCAGACAGCTTAGGGAAGTCTTGAAGGTACTTGAAGGCTGCCGACTCCTTATATAGAGCTCTGACAAATTGTTTCATAAGGCCCAATTTGATGTGCAGTGGTGGCATCAGCACCTTCCGGGGGTCCACCAGTGGCTTCCACTTGACGTTGTTCCTCCCCACAGAGAACTCGGTCTGCTTGGAAGGGTCCACCATGCAGAAGTAGCAGTTGCTTGAGTGGTCAGTGGGTTCCCGCCAAATTCTTGGGATAGCGAACTTCATGGCTCTCTTTTCCCCTCTGTACCATCCTACAAAAATACATTTATTTCACCCAGGACTAATGTGTAAGAGATTCTCGCAACATTTTTCATATATATTTTTTCAATAACATTGAAAATTGTAAAACATTTTAAAATTAAAAACTTTTACAATTTAAAAAATTTTAACACATTTTATAACATAAAATTCCGAGCAACAATTGTCCATCTTACCTTCCAGAGTTTTTTTGCAGTGCTCGCAGGTGAAATGAGGTGCCCAGGGTTTGTCTTGATCCCTGACAGGCATGCCGAAATATGCCTTGTAGGCCTCACACATCTTAGCAGATGCTTCCACGGAGTACTTTTTCGCTCTTGTCTTGATAAATTGGCCGCAGACATAGCAAAATGCGTCTGCCGGATGCTTGCAGCCTCTTGATGCCATCTCAGAAAAATGCAGATATGTATCCAGCTGGAACTAAACTGAACTGGTGGGCTTAAGGCACCTGTATTTATACTACTATTTATATTACTGGAAAGTTCTAGAAGTTACTCCAAGTTTACTCAGCACTGAATCTATCTGGAATGTTCTGGAAAATAGGTACATTTCAAAATATCACTGTCCTGGTCACAAAAGCAAAGTTTGTGGGGAATAATAGCCATTTTCTATACTTTTGAGGCATAAGCAATTAGGAAATAACACTTACTAGCCAGGAACCAAAAAAAAAAATAAAAAAATTGTTACACGGGTGTAATGTTTTGGTTGCTGGAAATGTGTTTTAAATAATGACAGTAACATTAAAAATAAATAAATAAATAAAAATTGTAGATGAAATCATTATCTATAAGCAGTTTTAAGAAATACAGAACTTTTATTTTGTTTACATTGCTATGCATACAGATGGAAACCCAATTTGCCAATTCCAAACTTAACTATATTTGAATGCCTTTCATTTAAATGCAAGCAACCCATTTTTCATTAACGATTTCAACATTTCACAGTCAAATTGAACTGCAAGTCAGTTCTGTGAATGCTACATGGTTCTAGGATCCTTTATTTTTTTTTAAATAAAAGTCTGTCATTGAGCTTAACAGGGCATTTTCACCCAAGTTAAAAGATAACCAAGTCTAATTTAAATATATGTAATAACTAAAATCACTTATTAAACAGCACCTTAAATGCATTGGGAAATATGCATTTAGGTACCTTCATTAAAAAAAGAAGCATTTTCTCAATCTATTAAAAGCAAACCTGTTACAAATAAAAAGCAATGTCAATATAAATAGTGGGGGGTGGGGGTGGGGGTGGGAGTGGAGATGTTTTGTTTCATCGACTTCATTGTATTTAGTGTCTATGAAATCATTAAAAGCATAATTACATTCAGTAATAACACACTATTTTACAGTTTAGTTACAACTAAGGAAAGTATCACATCTTACAAAATAAAATAGCAACTGGAAGCACAATTTTTTTTTTTTTTTTTTTTTTTTTTTAAATATTAGCACACACACACACAAAGAAGCAGTGTACATTGCAAGCCAGGATTCAAAAGCTGCAGAAAAATGGCGAAAAATAGTATAAATAACAAAATAATTTACAAGATTGGTCACAATGAGCATAGCTGCCCATATATACAAAAGTGTTTTTTTTTTTTTTCTGCAATGAGCCGATGACCATTTATTTTTTTATATGCTCATTTGGTTCTTGTATGATATTTCCTTAGAGAAATTGTAATGTGCTGGGTCAATCCACTCCAAGCTGGATAGCTGGTCACATGAGCACAGGAAAGTCTTGCAGATGAGATGGGTCTTCAAAAAAAGAAATAATGTTGGTTTCCATGAACACCATCTGGTCAAACGTAGAAAAGTCGAACCCTGGAAGTGCTTACGAGAAGGTTGTCGTCGAAGAACTTGGTCTCTATGATAACATTTCCACTATAAGGATAAGAATAAAAACAAATATATTGATCAAAATACATAAATCCGGGGGGTGGGGGTCATCTTTCATTTATTAGGTTGTTAAGATTAATGCATAATCTTGTTGACATGAGAGGACAGCAAGCACACATGGAACCTTTCAATCAATCATTCATTTATCAATATAATACATAAATAATTATACAAGTAAAAAAGCTGGCATGGAACCCTTAATAACTGCTTTTTAAAACTCTTAAAAAGGTTGGAGAATCTGGTAGCTTATTCCAGTCTCTAAACTCTTAAAGTCTTACGTTAAAACATTTGCTGGCATCATCTGCGATTCAGGTGCTGCTTCTATCAAAGACTGCCATGTGTTTGTGGAATTAGGAATCACGAAACCAAATTCAAAGAACCACTCTGCAAAAAAATAAGACAGATTAATCTGAAATTCATTCAGAACGGTTATTAAACTTTTCATGACACCAAGTTGCACCATTAATCCTCCCATCACCTAGTTACAAATGCAGTTCTTGTATTAAAATAATTAATTGGAAACAGCAAGCTGCTAAAAGGGAGTTCTTAGATCCAATTAGGGACTTGTCTTAAAACCACATGATCTTTATACAGCTGGTAGAAAAATACCATGAACCTTTCCTGACATGAAAGTTTCCTAGACTTGGAGAGAAGCCTCATTCTAATCCGACTGAAGGTTTGCAAACCCCTCTGGGGTCAGCCCAAGGAGAACTCTGATTGGCTAGCTGGATTTATCCCTACAGCGAGCTGGTTTTGAAATGGCAACTCAGTTGTTTAGAACTAAATAAATGTACTGTTGCATATCAATTGCAAAATGTAACAAATATCTTTAATGTTAAATGAGCAGATTGTACATATCTATGCTTTTTTTTTTTTTTTTTTTTTTAAGTTGGATGTCTACAATAATACAGTTTAAAAGGAAACACTTGTTTTGCAAAATTGAGAAGAAACAAAGACTAATGTAATGACATAGCTACCAAAATACTCATGCTTGCTCTGGTTTGTCTCGACAGGAAAGCAATAGTTGCTTGCAGATATACAAACTATGGCCTTTTCCTCGCCAAAAAAAAGACTCAGAAAATGCCTCAAGATTAATTTCGCACATTAAGTGTTTCCTGTCAGGAATACTATATAAACTTTTCAGGGTGGTGGCTGGCAAGCAGAGAGGTATCACAAGCCTTTCTTGAAGATGTCATGGTACTTTTCTGTCAGCTACTGGCCAAATTTACAGACAAAAGACAGAAAGTCTTCCATGGACAAATGTTTATGATTTTAAAAATATTGAGGTCAGTTCCCTTATAACCCGATGTTGAAAATACAATTTTACAATTGCAACTCCAGCAATATTTATATGACTCGGTGAACCTGTGGTGAAAATACTACCATGCTGATTCTACTTAGTAAAACGTTTTTGTCTGTTTTGTACAGTACATATCTTGTAATGTTCACTGTGCAAAATGTGTTTGATAAAAAAAAAAAAAATTGAAGCACACCATTACTGGGTGACACTGTATTCATTTGTTAAATGGAGACAATCTGTACAATATGCATTTTTTAGTGCAATGTAAATGAAAGCAATGCACACACACCAGCCCAGGAGTGCTGCTAACAAGTTGATGCTCCGTAAATCCTAAAACAGAGTAAGTAAAAAAAGTAATAAAATACTGTGTTTCAACAAATTAACTACTACGTAAATCTAGGAAGACACCCTATATTCTACCCTGTGGAAGGTCCTAGACTCGGCTGGTTCAGGTGCAAACCTCCCAGTAATACATGGTTCTAAACTGCACAGAAGAATTGGGAAATAAGAATGAATTCTCTTAAATACATATATTTTTTCTGGCTTTAAATCAATGCATCTGGGGTTACTTAGCATGAAATCTGCCCTTACCGGTACAAGAATATAGACCACATTATATTGGTTCCTATTTTCATTTACACTTATTTTACAGGACAAGTCTATGAACACTCCATATTAGCATATTTCACCTACATTTGAGGAAGGATACTCTTCGGTAACAACTGATGGCTACTAGAAAGAAAACACCTTAAGAGAAGACATGCACACATACCATGCCAGTCTGATCTAATAACAATGAAAAAAGGCCTTTGCTATACAAGCTGGATGACAATGAAAAATGTGTACATATATATGTACCTTCTAAGCACTGTCCTTTGAAAAAAACCTTCTGTTCAAGTCTGAATTTTTCCATTTGTTCTGTTGAGGAGAAATTTAACTCTCTAGAAACTGCTTTGCACTTCAGGATCTTTTTAGGAACCCGAGCTGAAAAGAATAAAACACACAGATTAGCAGAAATGACCAAGGCCGACATACAATCCAAATGCAAGTGTTTTACCACAATCTTTTAATACCACACTTAAGACATCCAGTCCAAATGGTTTAATATCCCTCTTGTTAATGTCACTGTCCACTTATCACAAGATTGAAATGTCCTGGCCAGAGCACAATGGCAGCCAATGGAAACAAGCTTCTGATAATATCACTTGATTATTTGGAACAATGACCTTTTATAATTGCAGTTGGTTGTTCCTCATCATTTGGCATAAAATGGACAGAACAAAGGATTCCAAATAATAACCCCTTATCACAATCAAACTGTTGATACAAAATGTATCAATCATGCAACAGCTTTCTGCGATATCTCTACTGGGGGGAAAAAAGAACGTGATTGGAAATTTGATTAGACAAGTTCAAGTTTAAAGTTATTGTACAGTAGTGAAATGTTCTGACATGCAAGCACAGTAAGGAAGAAGCAGGGAAATATTTGACTGAATCCATCCCTTAGAGGGATTAAGAATAACACTATTTATATTTAAATATTTAATCTGAAAAAGCAAGTATTATTGATTTCGGAGTATCAATCATAGTATCCATCTATGATTTCTTATGCAATTATGGAATACATTTGTTACGCTCTAATGCAATGTAAAATGTAATCGTTATTTTCATGGATGTATCATCCAAAGTTAGGCTCCCCTAATCAGCACATGCTAGTACACTAGCACTGTCTTGAAATTAGAGGATTACCTTCGTGTTCTACCCCTGGAACTGAAAGGTCTTCTGTTCCCTGCCAGAGAACTTTCCCCGTCTCTGCATCTCTCAAGTTCATCCAGTTTCTGTGGGGGTTGAGTCAAGGTCATTCCCAAACAGGTAAACCAGCAAACAGGTCACAGCACCAACGTCAACTCATACCACTATAACAAGAGTATTGATTAAGCATCACCTTTGGACTTCATTTGTGTGCATCTGTTTACATGGGGCACACAATATCTTCCTTATTTCACAAACCACCTACTTTTACTATACACCAAGCCTCCTATCACCTTTCGCATTGCATTTTGATATAACCTGATAACTGGTTATTAGATATAAATGTACCCTTTATTAGACTGGTATCCTATTGTTCACCCTACTGTGCACTTGTGAGATTATGAGGATGTGTGTGCACTGCAAGCATGACAAATTCAACCATGAACCACTGGGTTATTTTCTTGCAAATAGCAGCCACAATGTCTAAATATGCGCCAAAATGCCAACAGTGCAAGTCTTATGTCTTAAAAAATGGTAGGCCTAGAACAGAAGTTACATATAAAGTAAACCCTACTTGATTTCAAATAGGGGATCAAGTATTTGTATACTGATGGTTAGTTTACAATTCTGAATGGGTGGAACACACAAAAACAACACTATAAACTGGTGTGATCACATTCAGAGCTTCCGAATAGTTCTACAATATGTACTTCATGTATATTTCATGAGAAAAGTTGGGAAATTTAACATTTCATTTATTTATTTATTTTTTAGTACACCAACGGCAAGTTTCTTTCAATTCAAAAACTTTTCAAAAGGCGACAACAAGAATCAACTCTGAATCAAATTAATGTTTTATTTTTTTTTTTTTTTTTTATTAATTTGGATTCATTCAAATAAAAAATAAAGACGTAAATGGTAAATAAACAAGGACTGGAAAAGAACGCATTATGAATGCAAAAAAAAAACCAACAACAAAAAAACTTATTTGTCTGGTTGGAGAATGCCAAAATGTTCCTTCGATGAATGAAAGAAAATTCCAGATTACATATTGAATTTGAATCTTTTAATGTCTGACACAGGCATAAATCCTACCTTTCCTTTATTATTAAGGACTAACTTAGCCTACAAATCTTCCATAGATATAGAAATAATCCAATTTAAAAGCCCAACTGGTTTGGTGCTTTATGGACCTCATTAAAATATTGATAGACGACTAACTGTTTCCATTTGTTGTTTGTTTAAAACCAGGAGTACAGATGCTTGTTGAGCTCATGAAACAAAAGTTTCTGACAATCCCTGGCACTTACTGTCTCTGGCACCTGCTAATACTTTACTCCACCATCTGTGTCTCCCACAACGTGCACTATTCATATTCTCACAAGAATTTACAGGTCTCAGTGCCAGCAACAGCCTTAAGTTCTGAAGTGACATTTTCAAATCAGTTAGAGTAAACAATATATTACACTTTAAATACATTTCTAAGGAACCTTTTCTTTTGTGTGCTGGATGGGATGAGCTTCGACAATTGTAGTAACCCCCCCATGCATTAGTCCACTAAATAAAGAAATAAAACAGATAACAGTGCACATAAATGACAGCCGGGAATGGTGACTATACTGTGTGCCTGTTAGTTCCTTAATGTTTTATTGGTATGATGCAAAAAGCTACATACGATATTAATATACAAGCTGCAGAAAAGCTCCAAACATGATTTGTTTACTTACAAAGAGCGAGAGCAGTGTATAGTACACTGTGTTTAAACATAACCCTACATGCATGCTTTTATATCCAATTATTAGTGCTGCACAAACCAATAACCCTCACTGATTTCTGAGCAGGGCTCAATCCGAATAAATCTGTTTGTGGAGCTCTTCCAATTATCATACAAAATATGCTACATTTACTTAAAAAAAGTCAGCTCAGAAGTGAGACGTATTTAATAACAAAAAAAAACAAACAATAATATGGGAAACTCTTCAGCTACTGTAGAATAACATATATATCGATATCCTTATGAACATGTATGGTCCAATACATCATTTATTTTGTCCCATTTATCCTTCCCAGTATGCATTTAACATGCATGTCTGATAAGTGATGGATGGTCTACAAATCCACTTCAGAACAATCACAAACTGCTGTCAAGCCGAGAAAACATCTAAATTCTAAATGGAACCCTAAAATCAATGTCTACAGCTTTTCACAAAGTGCTGCCTTCAGCTAAAAATAAAACAGCTGAGCAGAGTAAACATTTCTCTGTTGCAATATATTATTCTGCTAGTTTTAAATTAATTACATTTGAAATTGACAACACTGAAAGTAGATTTTTGAAGAGCTCTCAAACAGCACAACACTATAAATCAGACAATTCTATTTATTTTTAGAAATGTATTTCGCTTCTAATTAATACAGGAAACATATCACTGATTATCTGAAGGCATATTACTAGCCCACATTAGTAAGAATCAGGAGATAAAGGCACCATGAAAACTACAGGGAAATTGACTTCCAACACCGAATTGGATCAGTTACCATTAACACGACAGTAATTACATCTCAGGTGTCATTTTACATACTGGAACAAGCTGTGAATATCAGGACTACCCTCCCTTGATAACAACAAGAGTCTATAACAAAAACAATGCCATTTCATATAACATTATCCAGCTTATTGGGTCATCATCAAGTGCTCCTACAGTAGGTAAGAATATACCGTATTATTTCAATTTGGCGCCTCAGTGTTTATTTTAAATTGATCAAAATGACTGCGGCCCAAACGAGGCGGCCATTATATGACGACGGCCTTTATTAATAATACTATCATTTACCAACGCTCCCATATTTTATTACATGATTTAAGGCATTTTAGAAGCGGCACCGTGAGAGGCTCCGATCTGCAGCACTATACTCTTGTGTGTTTTTGGGGCTTGAATACAGTACATTTACTGACAGTTAATGAGATCCTATTAGGTGGGAGGTCAAGGGAGTACTGTACCAGCGAATCAGGAGTGTTATTGGTTGCTATGGGGCAGGACAAGGAGATGACAGAGAGAACGGTAGTTGAGTGTGATGCAGCTGTTTTTCTTACCGAAATATAATTATATATATATATATATATATATATATATATATATATATATATATAGATATAGATATACACACACACACAGGACTGAGTAAAATTCCAATTGAATAAAAAACAAAACAACTAAACCCCCTACAAAAATCAGCCAGCTTTCAGATAGCGCTTATGGAGTGACCGGCAAAGCTCTAAGTTCCTCTGAGTTTAAGTTTTCACCATCCAAACTGAGGACGAGGTAAATAGACAGCCCTAGTTTTATACCCTGCTGTGTTGGCACTGAACTCTGCTGGGGGAAAAAAAAGACAACGTGAAGGACTGCTGTACTGTAAGTAGTTAATCTTGGGTTGTCTTTTGGGACTGTACCAGAAAATAAAATTTGCTTACTAAGGTGGGTGTACATTAGTTTGTATTACATGCTGGATTGAGGCTGCAGTCTCTTCGGGGACGTCACATGTACATAGCCAGAGTTGCGTGTTTCTTTATTTTTTGAGCAGGGGTAGAAAAAAAATACCTTTACGTTTCTTTATTGAGAGCGGCGTTTATTTGAGGGCAGCGTCTATTAAAAAGCTGATATCTGAGCGAGGCGTTAATTTGAGGGCAGCGTTAATTTGAAGTAATACGTGATTTGTTGTAGTCCAAGAATAATCTATTAAACATTAAGCTCAAAATCAATATGTAATGATTGTATGACATGTATTTAACTTCAAATTAAATTTTTTTAGAAATTTGTATATCTATTAAATCAGGCAGTGTCTGTCTAATTATCTTTTCAACGGTCCTCTGCATTTCTTCTTTCCCTGTGTCTTAATTTACTGCAACCCCTCTGCTGCCTTTGCAAAAGGGGGTCACAGCAGGTCTAGAGGGAGACACTTTCACGGGAGGAAGTTGTGCAAAAACCACCGCTCCACCATCTACTAGTTTGTTTTTAATTTTTATTTTTTTAAACATTATTTTTAGTTAAAAACTTTCAAGTCACAAGGACATTAAACATAAAGTGGGCTTGTGTAGAAGTCATTATTTTTGCTAAAACTATTGTCCACTAAGAAACATTGAGTAAATTGTTCATTTAATCAATCTAAATAAGTGGTATCTGGCAAACCTTTAAATGGTCACTGTAGGATTCAACAACAAAAAATGTAAGGATATGCACAAAATTTTTTACAACGTCTCACGATACGCTTGCAGTCATTTACACAAGGCTATTGACCGACTCATTAATGCAGTTTTAATTCTTCATCATGACAGATGTCTACAGGATCCCACCTAGTATGAGGTCTATGGTGGAAGTCAGCATGATTTCACCACTGGAGATAAGGCCCCTGCTAAACGCCACAGATACAAACACACAATGCTAATTAGTCCTTTGGGTATTGTCGGTTTCATAACAAAAGGTTATGTCTACTCAATTCATTCTTTCAGTGAAAAACCTCTTCATTTTTTCACTGTTAAAATAGTGCTGTCATTCCAGTAGATACAATTTTAATGACTGGTTTCCTTAAAATAGCAAGCACAGTCTAGTTCTTATTCATCGCTTTCAATTAGAACAGCCTGGAAACTCGCCTTCCTTTCCTCTTTTCATTTCCATTTGATGGTTTCATCAGAAATGTAAAGCTGGCAATGGGCAATGGTTAATAACTGGGGAGTTAGTAGGAATACTTTAAAACGAAGCGAGGGATCTTAGCCTTTTTTGCCTATGTTGCATGCCCTATATTATTAAAACAAAATAGCAATATTCTGTCTATCAAAACAAACTATATATGAAAAATGCACTCTATACTATAATTAGTGTTCATGTTATGCTCATGCTCATGTTCATGCTGGATAAGGGCGTCTGCTAAGAAATAAATAATAATAATAATAATAATAATAATAATAATAATAATAATAATAATATTGCAAAAAAAGTTATTTTTTTGCAATAGCATAAAAGGACAGATTTTCCATTGTGGGTAAATTGCTTAATTCATGCATTTGCTAAGGAGTTGACCATTAGCCTGCAAGTTGCCCATGGTGGCAAATATAGGCCAGTCCTTCCGCACCTCAGAGAGCCTTACTGGAATTCCCACTACGATTACTCTAAGCAGCAGCAGTGCAATATATTTGTAGAGTACCTGGTAAATTCAAGTTTTCTGCTCAAGGGATTATGCCAATAAAACTGGAATGGTAAACAAAACTTTAGAATTTCCACTTTACAGACCTGCAGTGTACATTTTATTTTTAAGCTAGCAGAATTGGAAACTTGCAAACGTATCCTTGCTAAAAACAGTGCTACCCAAGTAACAAAGAAAACAAAATAACAAATGAACTTCGTGGAAACATTAAGTGAATGGCTGAGGAGTGTACAGTACATTTAAACAAGTGAAATGTCATATTGTTAACCTGATCATCAATATACACCTACTATAAAAGCAGAGTTAGAGATTTATTAATTTTTAAATGAGCTGCAAAAGGACAAAACTGTTTTTACATGCTTGAGGCCTAATACAGTACACAGGGATTACTTTAGGTTATAATATAATACAAAAGCTGCCCAAGAGGGGGAGTCCCTGAAACAAATGCTTCACTGTAAAATACAAGGTAATACATGGGCTACCTAGCACAAGGTTCCCGTCCCCCGTACCCATGACATTTGATATCCTGACCGAGGACCTCCATACATTGAATCCATAGAATTTTTTGTTTTCGTTACAAACATCAACTTTTGTTGAATAATGGTACATAGTATTACAGGAGGACACTGCAAATGAAGATTACAAACATACAATAGAGCATGTAGTAAGTGTTACATTCAAAATAACCCCATAGTTTTAAAAGGATGTCATGGTCAAGGGTGACATTTCATATTTTTAAGGGGTGGTGCAGCATTTGTAGTAACTACGATCACATTTACATTGCAACCCACTGTGCTGTACTAAATTTAAGTTTTAAAGTTGGCAGATAACTACATGCATAATACAGGCATAAAAAAGAAACTCAGCTCAAAACAACAAACCTGTTAAAACAGTAAGTATGGCCCGTATCCATTCCCTTTATTTTATGTTTCCACACAAACATAATGATTTTTTATTATTATTTTTTTTACTTATAGGATTGTCTAGTAGTGCTGGTAGAATTAGGCTAAACCCTAAAAGCTGCAACAAGGTTGATCTTCTCATTGTAGCCAGTGTGCAGATTTGATTTTGGCCAGAAAACAATATGATGCCAATACTACAGATCTAAAAATAAAATGCAAAATTAAAAACACACATTATAAACTCACATCCACTCTGTGACATGTTAATAACATTGGTGAAAAATGGGGTCCTACATTATTAATTTGAACAAGTCTCTGCATATTGACAGACCAATTCAATAAACCGATACAGACATTAGACGAAATATTTGTCTGGTTTTCTGGTTTTAAATGTGACCTTGTAGGCCTGTATATATCTGGTCAAGACATCTACAGAATTATTGTAAACAATAAGCAAGTCATGTTTTTAAAATGAATATTATTATTAATAATAATTCTTCTGGTATTAAAACACATGCCCATTTAAATGACTAGAGGTTCTGCTTTTTAGTAATGCTGGCACAAACCCTTGTGTCTCCACCACTGTAAATAACCATGTCCACTTGTGTGACATAATCTTATCCATTTTTTAGATTGTATAACCTACCCACAATATTAGATAAGAATGGATACTGATCTTTGGAAACACCGTTTCCTCAAGCAACATGACTTGAAAGTATTTGCCTTCTGCAATTTAAAACAACAACTAGTTTGCCATGACTTACAGCACATGTACACTACAGTAAGGGCACACACAAAGTCGAGGTTTCCAGAATAATCTACTATTTGGTTTGATTTAAGGATGCAAGGTAAATGACAGTACAGTGCTCCCTCGCTGTAAGGCTCTCAGTTACAACGCGCCTCAGATATAACGCTCCTACAGCAGGTCCCACAATTCCCTATACTAGTGATTCATGCAGTATTTCTACAGTAAATACAGTACTGGTATTGTTCAAACTATAAACAACTTCTCAGTCTAACTTCCATTTCTGTCTCACCCTTCTGATATAGTATCTGAACTGAAGAAAAGCTGCGCTGGTACTTTATAACACAGACATCTTATTCAGCATTCGTTTTATAACTAAATAAATATTAGGCCTATTACGTGGTTCTTTTTCCTAATGTACTTTTTTGCTGCGAGAGGAGCTAAAGCTTTCTCTGGGGGACGAGATGCTTCAGCATTGTTTCAGCCCCACGCCGGCAGCCGAACCTGGGGCGAGCCCATTCCCGCTTCCCCTCTCCCGACCTGCTCTCCTT
Organism: Acipenser ruthenus; assembly: GCF_902713425.1. NCBI lineage: Eukaryota > Metazoa > Chordata > Actinopteri > Acipenseriformes > Acipenseridae > Acipenser > Acipenser ruthenus. The sequence continues at coordinate 11,794,875 of NC_081200.1, read as the reverse complement.
CTCGCAATTGGTTTGCTTAAGAACATAAGAAAGTTTACAAACGAGAGGAGGCCATTCGGCCCATCTTGCGCATTTGGTTGCTAGTAGCTTATTGATCCCAGAATCTCATCAAGCAGCTTCTTGAAGCATCCCAGGGTGTCAGCTTCAACAACAACAATAATAGTAAGCTGGTTCCAGACTCTCACAATTCTCTGTGTAAAAAAAGTACCTCCTATTTTCTGTTCTAAATGCCCCTTTATCTAATCTCCATTTGTGACCCCTGGTCCTTGTTTCTTTTTTCAGATCGAAAAAGTCCCCTGGGTTGACATTGTCTATACCTTTTAGAATTTTGAATGCTTGAATCAGATCGCAGCGTAGTCTTCTTTGTTCAAGACTGAATAGATTCAATTCTTTTAGCCTGTCTGCATATGACATGCCTTTTAAACCTGAGATAATTCTGGTTGCTCGTCTTTGCACTCTTTCTAGAGCAGCAATATCCTTTTAATAATGAGGTGACCAGAACCGAACACAATATTCTAGATGAGGTCTTAGTAATGCATTGTAAAGTTTTAACATTACTTCCCTTTATTTAAATTCAACACTTCTCACAATATATCCGAATATCTTGTTGGCCTTTTTATAGCTTCCCCACATTGTCTAGATGAAGACATTTCTGAGTCAACATAAACTCCTAGGCCTTTTTCATAGATTCCTTCTTCAATTTCAGTATCTCCCATATGATATTTATAGTGCACACTTTTATTGCTTGCGTGCAGTACCTTACACTTTTCTCTATTAAATGTCATTTGCCATGTGTCTGCCCAGTTCCGAATGCTATTTAGATCATTTTGAATGACCTTTGCTGCTGCAATAGTGTTTGCCACTTTTTGTGTCATCTGCAAATTTAACAAGTTTGCTTACTATACTAGAATCTAAATCATTAATGTAGATTAGGAATAGCAGAGGACATAATACTGATCCCTGTGGTACACCGCTGGTTACCTCGCTCCATTTTGAGGTTTCACCTCTAATCAGTACTTTCTGTTTTCTACATGTTAACCATTCCTTAATCCATGTTCATGTATTTCCTTGAATCCCTACTGCGTTTTGCTTGTCTGTTGCTTCGAAATGAATTCCTGACCGCCGTTTAGCCAGGCTATTTATAGTTTAAAAACTGCTAATTAAAATGATCCACGAGTGGGATTGTTACCTTTTTTTTGTGTAAAAAAATATAGCGTTGATAACATGGTTAATTCACAGAAAGTTAAATTTTTGCTTCACTATATATGGATTACAGAGAGGGTGTTATTTTATTTTGTATTTTAGTCACATGTGTGTTATGTGTCCCGCGGCGCTCCCCACCCCCTCCCCAGTTTATAACGCTTTCTTCGGTTATAACACACACACGGGCAGCAGTGTGGAGTAGTGGTTAGGGCTCTGGACTCTTGACCGGAGGGTTGTGGGTTCAATCCCCAGTGGGGGACACTGCTGTTGTACCCTTGAGCAAGGTACTTTACCTAGATTGCTCCAGTAAAAACCCAACTGTATAAATGGGGAATTGTATGTAAAATAATGTGATATCTGTATAATGTGAAATAATGTATAATGTGATATCTTGTAACAATTGTAAGTCGCCCTGGATAAGGGCGTCTGCGAAGAAATAAATAATAATAATAATAATAATAATATATTGTGTGTCCCTCGAGACACGTGTTATAGCAAGGGAGCACTGTATAACAATATTACATTTTGAAAGAAAGACATTTTCTTCTTCTGGCAACCAATACACCAGTAAGCCCCAGCCATTCTTATTGACAAAGTAATTAAATGTTATGACGTAAGCAGAGTTTCCCCGATATGTACATTTTAACGTGAATGAAATCATTATTCTAAAAAGTTATCAAACCGAACCTCTTACAGTAACATTCAACATTGAAAATCACCCTGGGACTCATCTCACCAGGCCGTCACAGCCTCAAGGCCGCAAATCCCTGTCCTTGAAAATCAAGGATTTAAGAATTACCAAGCTGGAAACTGCAGCCTTGGCTTCCACGTCTTCTTAAGATCACATACATAATCAGCTAATAAAGTCAAGAATAAGCAACTTATTTAAAGAAATGACCCACAGTACAGTGTATTATGTAAACCTGTCAACTTTAAATCAGTAGTATTGCACGGAACAGCCTTGAAGACTTATCTTTAAACAATCAGCAAAGTGTAAAATACTTCAAATCATGTTACAATATCAAAAAACAAAACCACATCAGTTCTTTAACATCATTTGCAAACATTTTCCTTAATATTCAATTTTAGTAGGCATTTGGTGCTATTTCGTGTAGCTTAAATTACCCACTATGCTACTATAAACCGTATCTTCGTTGTTTGAAGATTTGATGCAAAACGTGTTACTGTACACTGACAGCCAACATAAAACTCAGTTGACAACTTGGAAAGCATTCACATTTTTTTGACCACGAAGAATCGAAATGTACTGAAACCGACAAGCAACACTACACACGGATTGACCAAGTGTCAGTTCTCAGTGCTACAGTTAAATAGATTTTTTTTTTCAACTGCATCAGTATAAAAGCGTTCAACACGTGATGCATGCCCTAGTTTTAATTTGAGGCATGGAAAACCCAGACTCTCTCAGTACTCCACTTAATAGACTTAATGCAAAGAATATTTTTGAAAAGATATTTAAATTAAATTAATTTAAACATACGGACTTAAAACACGTTGGAAATCTATATACAACGTTCTACTGCGATTAAACTACAGTACAATATATTATTTACACACACACACAACATTGCACCGAACTCGGTGCCACATAGTTCATAATAATAATAAGCGATGATGAAAAGGGACTGTAGCATTGCATTAATACATTTAACTGTGGCCTGAATATTCAGGCCCGTTCTTAATCCAACCAAGGTTTCTACACACAAGCCCTGGACAGCCCCTTGTCTTAACCTAAACTGCACTACAAATTAAAATGCATCAAGCAAATGCATGTTTGTATTCTGTTCTGTGCACAATTGTAAAATGTCTTTGCAGGATGTAACTACTGATTGCACACCTCGCGTGAAGACTTGTTGTCACAGTAGGACTGGTACACGAACTGTCAACTGTAGAAAGAAAGCGCCAAAAAGACACACATTCTAAAAATTCAAAATGCAACTAAGCTTAAATTAAATATTAAACACATTCAAAAGACAATGAAATTACTGATATTACGAAGCATAGTGAAGCAAAACAAATGCATGGCAATCTAAGTAAACAGCTGCACCCTAATACTAGTGAAATGAGTAATACAAATAATTAAAAAAGGACATTTAAAACTATCTACAACAACCATTGATTGCCAGTGACCTATTTAATCTTCAGACCACCACAAGCAACCAATCAGACCATGCATAGTAAAGGATACAGTTTAAACCCCTTTAGAATCTCCTTCGCTCTGTCTTCGACTGAAGACATTGTACCTGAAATCTTCAGTTTCCTTTAATTAAAAAAAAAAAATGCAATTCGTTACAAAATGGACTCCCCTTTATCAACGGTTGAAAACAAAATAAAACGCTAGAACAGGTTAAAAAAACCCCAAAACAATATTGTTTTATTCTCAACTGCAGCACTCCTTCGGATCCCTCAATCAACCTACACTAAAGAGTAGGCTCAAGATTGACAGGTGATTCGTCCGAACAGAAAGCGAAAAGGAGAAGGCTGATACCCAACTAGCCAATCAGCGAGAAGAGGCAGGATCACTGGGCGGGCGTTTGGTTGAATTGAGAAGCATCACCGATGGCAACCGCCAGCAACGTGACGTCACATAGAGACCGGTGTACGGCAACGTGAGGGAGACAAAACACGTCTAGCACAAGTGTTTTTGTTGATTATAGTAGGCTTCAATTCTTTACGGAAAATTGAGTTACAGACCTTGGAGTCTATAATCAGAGATAGTTTGCACAGTAAGCAAAGTTTACCCCAAAAAACGGATTATCCTTGAGGCTGAATTTGAGTGGCCTCCTGTTTAGTCTGGTCCAACTCTTAGCAGTTATGAGCAAACTGATTTAAATAACTGATCAATCTTATTTATGGCAGTAAAATCACTGGAGAGTAACAGTTGAAGTTTCAGGAAAGTAATCTATGTTGTGGTTTTAGACGAGTTAGTTCCTAAATATATTTAATTTGAACAAAATCTATGATCAACCAATGTTTGGATGTGTAATTTATACCAGAATCTCATTTGCTCAGTCTGTGTGGTCTTTGTGTGAAGACATCCAGTGCCATGATGAACAAGTGTAACATGGAAAGTGTTCAAGGGGAAGCCCTTTGTTGAAAATACCAGCTCGTTTGACAAGATTTGTGAATTCTAATAAACAGCTGATACAATCCCCTTGCACAACACACATTCTACAACCAAATGCAATTCCAGTTACAAGATACATTTGAGGTGAAGTGTTTGTAATATCAGCAATCAGATGCTGTGGTCATACAGCAAAATCCCAGAAAGTCCTGTCAAGCAATATCCTTGATTTGCCAGTCAGTAAACTGTGTAGAACAGTCACTTAACAATCAGCCTGTTAGATCACATAAAAGCCCTTTACTCATGTTTTATTAAAAAAAACAAAAAACAAAACAAAAAAAAAACAATAACAAACCTTTCCTAACTGGTGCTTGTGTTTCCATATGACTACTTAAACTCAGCTGTGGTATGAATGGAGTCTCCATGTCAGTCAGCGAATAGAAAAAGGCAATAATGAATAATGAATTGTGTAAAATTCGCAACTTACTGGCCCCAATTATCAACAAATCCCTGAACCAAATATGAACACTGTTTTGCATTCATAATGAACATTGTATGTAGTTTTTGTGAGCTTTCTGTAATTTGATTTTAGAATCAGAATATACTGTGTTACAAGACGCATTCTTTTTCAGGAAGACAAAGCAAATGATCCTTTTGTCATATAAATGCATTAAATAAATCCCATTGTTTATGCTTAACTGATTTACATAATATATTCTACTGTGCAGTCACTTATTGTTATAAATGTATTCAATTTATAAAAGCTAATTTGCATAGTGTAAACCCATTTATTTCTATAGATAGCATTGTACTGGGTACTGAATGAGCCACTTAAATGGATATGTTATATAATTTACATTTCCAAAAAATATATATTTTTTTATCTGTTTCATATCCTATTAGGTGTGTGCTGTGATTCTCCATTCATGTTTTTGCTTAGATCTTTATTGCCATGGTTACTACGGCTACTAATTATTTCAGCAAAAAAAGCTTCAAGGCTGATTTTGAGTAACTGAGGTGGGGAAGAAAATTAACATTACACTGTGCACTTAGGCAGATAGAGGAAGAATTGTGCATTGAACCCTGTGTGAAACTGATATACTTCCCCACCTGACTTCCCCACAATCAGCCTTGAGGTGTATTTTTGCAGGAATAGGTACTGTAGTATGCAGGGCAAACAATGACAAAGAACCATGCAGCACACACATAATAGGATATTGAAACAGGTAAGAAATCACTCATATGGAAAATGAAGATGAAATCCCTTTGATTTAGTGATGAAATAAAGAGTGTGAAACTTGTTAAATGACATGCGGTCCAATGACATGTGGTCCAGGGGTTCAAGACACAGGCTTATAACCAGGAGGTCTCCGGTTCAAATCTTGGCTCTGTTACTGACTCATTGTGTGACCCTCAACAAGTCACTTAACCTCCTCATGCTCCGTCTTTCGGGTGAGACGTTGCTGTAGGTGACTCTGCAGCTGATGCATAGTTCACACACCATAGTCTCGTATCTTGTAAAGCGCTTTGTGATGGTGGTCCACTATGAAAAGGCGCTATATAAAGATTATTATTATTATTTATGAGAGTACAGGGAGTTTACAGTATCCTTGCATGCATTTTGAAAGTCAAAAGAACATGTTGGATATTGATTTCAGATACACTCTGAGTAGAAAATATTATTGAATTAATCAATTGAATTAATTATTTTTTAATCTAAATGTTGTTATTTGTATTGTTGTGCATTCAGTTGCTGCATTTTTCAGATTCTTTCTCTCTGTGTGGATGGAAAAGTAGGTGTCTTTCTAGCCACATTTCTCATAGAGACAGAGACAGCGTGCCATTGTCAATTTGTTTTTTGCTAGGTTTGCAATTGCTGTGCAACAGAGTATTACCATTCAGTATGCCACAGAGCTGTCATATTGTGTTGAATTTATTCTACAGATGGTTATGAATGTGTCATAACAGACAGACTCTTCAGTATTAACAGCCTTTAGTGTTAACAATTCCATTCTGTGTCAGAACTTTAGTTAAACAACTAGGAAGATGTCATTTAAACCACTGCAGCTTTTATAAAATAACTCTAAAATATATATATATATATATATATATATATATATATATATATATATATATATATATATAGAGTTATTTTATAAAAGCTGCAGTGGTTTAAATGACATCTTCCTTTTATAGCGCAAACATACTCCATTGAGATCTGCTTGTCTTACAGTTTGTACTCTTGCATGGCTTATAGTTTGTACTGTTGTATGCATTAGAGTAGTGCTTTCTAGTGGTATAATCTTGTATTGTTTTCTTGAACAATACCAGACCAACAGAAGAAGCACAAACATAACCTGAGAAAGTACACTGGTTACTCAAGGGCTTCCTCTTGATATATAATACATCATTAAATACCCCCCCCCCCCCCCCCCTTTAAACTTTAAACTCACCTACCATCTCCTCTGCATACATTAAGGTCTTAGTATTGCTGACCTAAAACTGGCAAAGCTGTTTTTCTTGCCACTATAATTAGAAGTTTAAAACACCCCTGTTGCCCTATCTACGGGAGTAGGTTGTTGCAAGGGGAGAGGTTAATGGTTACACTCAGATCTACTTCAAAGACGGCTGGTCAGATGTCCTTCAAGGGTAGACATGATTCTGATAACTCTGTTAAGGCCATGTGGTTTTTTTCTGAGTAATAAAAAGTCACCATGATGCTATTACTGAAACGGAAATGAATATTGATATTTTGGAGCATTTTTACATATATATAAAAAGGAGTATCGTTGTTGATACCCTTAAAATGCTGACAATACTAAATTAAATTCAAGTAAAAGTCCTTTTCAATTTCCTCAATTGTGCCAGGATGCACATGAACAAATTACAACATGTTGAGGAAATGTGTTCATAACTATCTCAATTTTGAAAACTCAGCTAACATCATACAGCAGCCCACTATACTACTTGTAAGTAAAAAGCTGCATACTATATAAATAAACTAACTGATATTTTTGGTATGTTTCTTAAGTTGTTACTAGATTGGTCTTTTGGTTCCATTGATAATCTATAATGTAGGGAATTAGCTTTTCCACAAGGAGGGGACAATGTACCACTTCATAAAATATTTCTCTTCAGACACTTTCATGACAGTAGTCAATTGTATCGTAGTTTAACCAGAGGAGCTTTAATATCAGAAGGTCTTATCACTGCTGATCTAAGTATTCATTATTTAATACGAACTGCTTTGTTATTATTATTATTTATTTCTTAGCAGACGCCCTTATCCAGGGCGACTTACAATCGTAAGCAAATACATTTCAAGTGTTACAATACAAGTAGTGCAGATTATTCAGCACTTAATTCTCAATAAAGGAGTTCTTTAAATAAAAAAAATCAGTAAACCCTCTTATTAGCACACCAATAATTTTAGCTGAATTTGCAATGTCCCGTTAATGGCTAAAAGGCGCTAATTGTGCAATTTGTCAACATTTGCCCCAAAGCGATGTATGCTAGAATAGTGTGCAAGCAGGGGAAATAATGCTGAAAATAAAGTATTCATTTAGAAGAAAGGTTGCTTGTTGTGCTACAGAACAGAGCTGTAGACAATCAACTTCTTATTTCTAAAGGGCACATTGTCAACGATCAGTTGACTTTTTCCCAGAAATTTCATTTTTCAAGACAGAAATCTTACCTGTTGGGTGTCACGCATAAGGATCTACTGGCAAGCAACACTTACTGTAAGCATGGTCACGGCTGACCGCAAAGAAACAACACATGCTGCTAAATTCATATTTTGTCACATTAAGTGAATCGTTTAATAAAATTCAATGCATTTGGATTATATGAAGCAATGTATTCACCAGTTTCTCCTTCATTACAAGATTTTCTTGGTTTTTCCATTTCAGTAAGTGATGTAAAAAACTAAAGTTATTTTTACTTGTAAATGGTCCACACTACCAGTGTACTGGCCTATCCCCTATTGCTAAACCACAATACAAATACATTTTAAAGGGTCTTTGTAAAAGCAGATTTGTACATTGTATACAGATCTGCAATGTTTAGATCATTACAATGCTCCCTAAGAACAGATTCCTTTTTCTTAAAAGAGTGAATCCCAAAAAGAACTTGGTAATGGAAAAATGGTAAAAAAACAACAACAAAAAAAACTAACTAAAAACAGTGGCCATTGCATCAGATACCTTGGGAGAGTAATGTACATGTAATCTAAATGTAATGATTACAATATATTGACACGGTATATTGACTTTATCTGTAAACTTTGAAGTAATAGATAGTTCATTATAAGCTTCACTAGGCTACGGTGAATTAGCCCATTGGCTAGACTGCATGGCTGTGCTTGACTAATAACAAGCCCTAACAATTATCTTCCACTCAGCAAGCACCAGCCTTTTATTAGAATTCTTAATAAGCTGTTGGGAGTGGAGCAGGGGTTTTGTATTGATTTCAAATCATAGCAGGATGTTTTGGAACACAACTAGGAGTGAATGCAGGGAAAACACAATAAAGTTAGATGGATTTTAACATGCTCTGATTAAAATACTTCAGATATTAAATCTATACATACCTCTCCAAATGAATGCACCATGTTCTATTTGCACAGTCATTTTGCAATGTCATTTACTGTGCTAACCAACTGAAATTCACCAAGGTTAGTTACTTTTACTTTTGTAAGCTTTGACTACAGTAAAGTTTTATAAGGCAGCTCACCTCAGTTTTGTGTCAGTTTTTTCAACACGTCTGATCTATCTCCATTCTCTGCAGTAACACGAAATTGTCCTGTCATGCTATCAGGAAGGAGCATCATTATTTATTCATAGAAACAGGTATTAAGACAGATTTATTTTTAAAAAAGAAGTCTTTTCTTTTGATGAATCACATCTAATGCAGCAGCTAACGGGATCCAGTGCTAAAAAAGGCTGAACAATTTTACTTTTGCAGAGCTTAGTTTGAAGAACGATGATATCAATAGCACTTCCTTTAGCAGCAAAATCTTTCATTCCTAATTAGTGACAGTTAGCTGACTGACAAGCCTAAAACATTTATATATAAACAGCTGAATACTTGCATTGATATATTTGGAATAAGATAGGACTTCTGGACAGATTTAGATCTTGGCTGATCAAAACTATAGAAAAATAGCATAAATTAAACATTTATTTTTTATTTTTTATCAGTCTGTACATTTATGTCTAAGAAGTGTTTAAGGGTATAAAATAGAGTTCTCTTAAACATTTTATGACAGTTTTAAACACATAGTTACTTTATAAAGTAAATGTTTTCTTTTAAAAAAGGGCAGCAGTGTGGAGTAGTGGTTAGGGCTCTGGACTCTTGACCAGAGGGTTGTGGATTCAATCCCAGGTGGGGGACACTGCTACTGTACCCTTGAGCAAGGTACTTTACCTAGATTACTCCAGTTAAAACCCAACTGTATAAATGGGTAATTGTATGTAAAAATAATGTGTAAAAAAATAATGTAATTGTATTTAAAAATAATGTGATATCTTGTAACAATTGTAAGTCGCCCTGGATAAGGGCACCTCCTAAGAAATAAATAATAATAAAATGAACTTCATTTTTGAAACTTACCTAAAAAGACAGTTGAACTGTGTAGATATTTGTTATCCCTCAGCAGTAATGGAAGTCTACAAACTGGGTTTCAATGGACAGTTATAACTGTTCATGAAAATTGTTGCATGGGTTTTTACACTGTTATGTTGTTGATAAAACACAAGGTTTTATTAGAGATATTTGGTGGTCTGATGTCTGTGTTTGAGGGAATATCGGTATATTTAAAAAAGGTTATAGGTTTAGGGTTGTGGTTTTTAAATTGGTAGTGTGAAGAAAATTAACCACAAATAGCCTGCCGAAAGTTTTTTTTAGAAAGGAATGGTGTCGTGTACTCAGGTTGGGAATTATAAGCTTCCCAAAACAAAAACACCTCCAGAAATGCAAAATAACGTTAATACGTAACACATTTTGCTAGTTAACGTGTGTTACACAAACAGAAATACACAATCAGAAATGTACAATCATACAATTCATTTTAAATTATTTATTTGCTGCTAATATTTATTACAGCGATATTCACATTCCCTTATCTAGCGTAATACTGATGAATATATCGGATCTACATGTTAATGTAAATTATACATACAAAAGTCATTTTAAATTATGCATTTTTGTTAGGCTAATATATCGGATCTAAAGCGATATTCACATCATCTTATCTTGCAGCATACTGCCGAATAAATCCGATCTACTAATTGATATAAATTATACTTACAAAATTAATTTTAGATTATTTATTGTTCATTAATATATCTGATCAACTTATTTCCTAGTCTAGGCTCGTTTACATTAGAAACAATGGAACCTCCCCTTTAAATTCTAGAGCTTGATCAACTTATTTCCTGGGACACCGGCACTGAAGCGCTATAGTGGGCATGGATTGAAAGTCAACATCCCACGTGACTGTATACCGGAAGTGTTGGTTATTGTTGTCATTGGTGTTACACGCTTTCATTTCTTTCAAATACAATGGCTGATCAAGAACGAGGTAATAATTGGAGTCTGCATGATGCCTCAATTTATGGGCCGATCGCCGTTGCCATGAAAACTATCTGTTGACTGACAGGTTTGAAAGTTGTACTCACATGATCCCTTTGGCTGTGTGAAAGGGTTATGATGGTATTATACCGGCATAGATTGTGCAATTTCGTCCTATGTGAATGGATATTTTAAATAATTCTTTTTTACGTCTCTGAGACACCTCAGTAGCACCATCTGTGTGTGAAAGGGGCTTAAGACTGTATTCTTAAATTATTTGTCACTGTCATGCAAACATTAGAACTGGACAATATTAGTCAGCATAAAGAATATTTGAAAAAAATGCAAACAAACCAGACTGCATAATCACATATGATGCATACAAAGTGTCCTCATTGTATAAAATGCCAGATGGTTACATTTTAAATAGGGTGTTTTTTGGAATAAATAATATGTATGCTGCATTGCTTTAGTTTTTACATAACAATGTATATTTGTGGGTTTTCTTTTTGTTCTTTCAAGAAATAATGATTCAAACTCATTTTTTTTGCTCACTAATTGAAGGCTCTTGTCATTAATTGCTTCAAGCCGCGATGTGCATTTAAAATTGTAACATCTCTACTCTGACATGCTCCAGGCACACTCCTGTTGCTTCTTCCTCAACAACATACGCAGAATTCACTGCTTCTTCACCACCTACTCCACGCAGCTCCTAGTTCAGGCCCTGGTACTGTCCCGCCTTGACTACTGCAACTCCCTCCTGGCCGGCCTTCCTGCCTCTGCTATCCATCTGCTCCAGCTCATCCAGAACTCTGCTGCTTGTCTTCTTTTTCCTTCCTCGTTTCTTCCACGCTGCACTGCTGCTCCGTTCCCTTCACTGGCTCCCTATCGCTACTCGCATCCAAATCAAAACTCTTGTTCTCATCTATCACTGTCTCAACCTTTCTGCTCCCTCCTCCACCGGCAAATTAGCTGTACCTCCCCCTCCTTCTCCACCCTTGCCCTCAGTGGTGGAATGACCTACCCACAGATATCAGGACTGCTCAGTCCCTGACCACCTTCCATAAGCAATTATGTTTACCTTAACTGCTCTTAGTCGAACTTGTTCTTAAATGTAATTATTTACTGTTTTCTTTATTTTGCTCTTATTTGAACTTCATCTTATTTTCTACTGATTTTATTGTGCTTTATAACTATTATTGTGTAATGTGATACCTTGTACTGTGATATTTTGTAACATTTGTAAGTTACCCTGAATAAGGGTGTCTGCTAATAAATAAATAAATAAATAAATAAATAAATAATAATAACAACAGATCTCAACTTGGAATTTCAATCCATAGGACACACTGTTTTTTAGACTAGAAGGATCATTTAGCATGCTGACTGCAGGGTTCCTGTCAGACAGTTTTTTTTTTTAAACATTTATATTCTTCTGTTTCTCCTGAGTGTAATTGGAACACCAAGCATGTTCTGGGAAACAGACTTGAGTGTATCAAAATGCACCTAGTATATTAGGTGAAACTATTTAGAAAAGATTTTTCAGCAGGCACTTTCCTGGAAACAGTACTGAAACTTTTTTTATACTCTGCCGATAATGCTGGGAAAGTCTAGGCCTTTTTATTTAACAATTTAAAACAACAAAAACTTCAAAATAAGCAGTACATTCAAACAAAACTTATAAACAACTATCCATTCTTTGTTCCACATGCATTAGAAAGTATTGATTTGTCAAAGAATTAAAAAAAAAAGTATTGTAAAATAAATAACTGTTGAAATTACCTGTTGGTTTATAATAAAAGATTTAAAGGGCTCATTTTCTTATTGATTGTGTTTTCTGGAATTCCCAGAGCAGTGACTCCTTAAGCTGCTGTTATGTGCATATGTTACATATACTGCTGAAGATGAAGGAATACAAGGGGATAAAAAGGATTGTATAAAACACTTTTGTACTGTGGTAAAGTCACTATCCTGTGAACACCTCCACTGTCTGAACAAAACTATTATTATTGTCATTATTAGTATTTATTAGGGCTGTCAATTAATCACAGTTGTTTTAATGCACATTAATTGCATTGCTTTCGGCACACCGTACTTCAATCCCAGCTGTGGTAACATTGGATTGAGTGTCTGAGTGCAGTTATTGCTTAAATAGAAAGTTAGTCACTGTAATGGAGCAAAGCACTAAAAATGAATGGGATTTTATTTTATTTTATTTTTTAATGTTTTGAATGATCACTGGACAGAAAGACGCTTACTTGTATACTGTCAAAGTGAGTTCCAGTATATCACACACAAGTACATCTAGTCTGCTGTGTTCTGAACACACCTTCACTTCTCAAAATACACTAGCAGCTCTGCTACAGACAGTAACAATACAACAAAGAATTAAACCCCCCAGTTTCAACAGAAATTCAGGATCGCTGCAAGCCCATGAATTAAGCTAAGTATGATAATATAAGACTTTCTTTTTTTTTAAAAACGAGTAGGCTGCGTAAAGTCTACCAATTTTTCTTGTTAGTTTGCAGTTTTTGGATATGATGACAACTTTTTTTTTTATGTTCTCTTCACAATTAACAGTTAATTTCCTAGAAGTGCTTACTGTGTACTGTAGCTACATATTTTTTATTTAATTAAAAAAAAAAATTATTTCTGTCCACAATCGCATTTAAAAACAGATATCCTATTTATTCTGTTTTCTGATCTCCATGCTGCTGATCAAGCTTGAACCGCACATTTTATTGTGTTGGTTGCATTTGTAATTTCTAAATTATTGCCCCTACTTAAATAAATACATAAATAAATACATTTTAAATTATTTTATTTAGGATAATAATAATAATAGCAACAGTAATAAAACATTAGTAAATTCGATGGATGTAGCAATTGTATCAATTTAATATGCAATTAAAACTGAGATATATGATTATTTTTTTTAATTGCGAGATTAAACACAATAATATTTTTTAATCGCATGACAGCCCTAATAATTATAATTAATTTTGATTTTGCTGCAGGGAAACCAATAGAAGACAAGATGTTGATTTGCTCACTTGACAAGTACACAGGTGGCCCAAGCCAACATGACACCTGAACACAGCAGCCTGCCACAAATGTGTCAATGAGTTCTCTCTGCTGTGCCAGTGGTACAGTGCCATAGTTAGCATCACATCTATTGAGTTAGACCTCAGCTTCCAGCCATTCTGCATTCTGAATCTGTCAGATTGGGAGGAGTTGTTTCAGACCAGTAAATAGGCCCCTCAGGGTATCTGTATACCCTGGCATACCAAATCTCTGTGGAAACAGCAACAACCAGTTCAGTTTATTTTTTAATTCTCAAGGCAGGTAAACAGGTACTCTCGTAAGCAGCAGGAGCCAATTAGGTCTGATACCAAACTAAAGATTCATCAAATTAACAGATTTAGTTTATTACTCTACTTTGAATAATAGAGTTCTCATCTTGAGTTTTTACAAGCAATTGTTAGGCATAGATACAACTGTGAAATATTATTGTGCAATTACTTGTGCAATATATATCCTGATAGATGAAACAATGCCAGCAGGCAGAATAATATTTGATTTCACAAAAAATAACAAAAAAACACTCATACAGGAAGGTGAGGAAACCTCTGGAGACCCAAGGCTAAGGGATCTTTCCTTCCAAACTTCTGTGCTGAAATCATCATTGCTCATCTAACCCTGGATACTGGCCAACAAGATATTTACACAGTAGTACCATAACATAATAACACCTTTATTCACCAAACATTTAATACAGTTTTTCATTGTTACAAAAGTCTCTGAATCTTGCCTCAGACGGATCCTTCAGCAGCACAAATGCTTCAGAGGAGATAGAAGGGGGGCTACGTCCCATTATATGAGGGTACCACACTATGACATGTTTGAAATGTAATGCTGCTTATTTCCCATTGCTTACAATGAAAGAAAGGAGCCAGAAGAGGGCGAGTGACTCACTGTGTATTTTGGTAGGACACGCGCCTATGGTACTTTGATTGAGAAACGTGAGTGAAACACTGTCCTTGTCCTCCTCTGTGGTGGGCTGAGTTTGCTACAATGTAGGAAGGGTTTGTTTTTTAACCTAAATGACAGGTGGTAACATTAGGTAACACTAATACAGTTAATACTTTTTATTATAAAAAAGCTAGGGCAAACCAAGCCCTTTAGTAGATTCATCCGAGTGTTCCTTTGGCTCCACTCTGTAAATAAAATGGCAGTTTTTTTTTTTATTTACTATCTCAATGCAATGCAATTGCCATTACTATGTGTACATTTCTAAGTTAAAAAAAAAAGACCCCTGTTCTTGACCTAAACCCTTAAACCCTTTAAATATGAATACACACTGCTCATTGGCTATAGCAGGTACCATGCTTCATAAAAAAAGGATGGACTGAGGGGCTGCCGAGTGGCTCATCCAGTAAAAGCGCTCTGCGTGGAGTGCAGAATGTGCCCTATAGCCTGGACATAGCCGGTTCGAGTCCAGGCTACTCCACATCCGACCGTGGACGGGAGGTCCCAGGGGGCAGTGCACAATTGGCCGAGCGTCACCCGGGGGGGGGTAGGATTTAGGTCGGCCAGGGTGTGCCTGTAAGCTGGCCGAGAGTTGTGTTGTCCTCTGACGCTGAGGCTCTTTGGTGGATGCTTGGTGAGTCCGCAGTGTGAAAAAAGCAGTCGGCTGACGGCACATGCTGCGGAGGACAGCGTGTGTTCGTCTTCGCCCTCCCGAGTCAGCACAGGGGTGGTAGCGGTGAGCTGAGCCTAAAAATAATTGGACATATCAAATTGGGAGAAAATAATAAAAATAATTGCCAATGACTAAATTTATAAAAAAAAAAAAAAAAAAAGATGGACTGTATGATATGTAAGCAATAAGACACAACAGGGTGTTGGTTGTGCTAGAATAACCACACGCCCAGGAGCGTAGTAAGGCACAAGGCCGTAAATAAATTCAAATAAATAAATATTTTCAGTATTTGTCTCATGAATTTGACTGTACCAAGGAATGTACAGTTTTCTAAATCAAATGGCTGGTTACACAGTTGGACAGATTGTGCAGTAGGTGGCTTATTTGATTGTGGACTTTACCAATTGGTCTGATTTTCAGAACTCCCTTATATACATTACTAGGGGTCAGATATGGAACTAGGGCAAAGAATCCAATGCACCGTTGGCATTCTTTCCCATTTTCTTGTGCCCTTACTTTTAGGTCCCCCACCACATGTTCAGCAGTACCATGGTACAGTGCTAGCCATTGTAATTCTTTGTGCGCTTTATGCAGTACCTCCCCCAGTCGTATGTCCATTATCTCTGATTGTATTTCTGTTATTAAATCTCTGGCAAACAATTTACAACCAATCCTTTCACTCAGGTTATATAACCCCTTCTCTACTCCTCCTAGTAAAGCCATTATTGCATTTCACTGTAGAGTCACAGCCTACTTTCATGAGGTCACTTGTGTACCTCGTCTTTTTAACTCACAGATCTCTGAGATTTGTCTTTTGTCTGCTTCCTTTCGTCCAAAGGCTTGTTGTTGCAGTTGGGACTTGTTGACATCTACATTTTATGTTTTCCTTGCACCAAACCTCTTGTGTTTACAGTTTAACTGTCTTTTCACTGTCCTTTCAGCCTCACCCAGTCCAGATGCCCCCCTCCTAGCCCTGGTCATCTTCAGTTCAGTATTCCTGCCAGGAACCAAGGGGCCCTTTTCTTAAGTCACAGCAGTCTGCTCTTTTCCTAAGACACAACAGTTTCATTAATTAGTCCAGTTATATCATTAATATACGTTCAGGTATTAATATCATATTCAGGGAATATGTCCCACAAAACCATGTATTTGTATCCTAGAAAATATGATAATGTTATTGTTATGGCTTTCTACTTGTACTCATTTTGAGGGTCCCGTCAGACAGTGGGTTCCTGTGATCTTGTTGCCATTCTGTCGCCATGACATGAGTCCATTGTGGATTGCGGGTGTTATTTCTAGCTTCACATGTTGTCCTTTCTTTATGCACCCAGTTTGTGTAATAGAGGTGGTCGGAGAGTCCCATCTGGCTGCTACTATCACTATGGTCCAGCCGAACCATAGCCATAGCGTCGTCATCATGTGTTTGTTTTCATGTCTTCTGGATCTGGTGCTTCTGCCAAAGAACAATGTTCCCCATCCATCGTGGTCCAAAAGCTGAGCTTTTTGTGAAGTTTTTAATCATAACTTCATCACTCATTTCAAACTTAGCTTCAGTGTTATGCTTTTCCCATTGCTTATCATTATTTAAGTATGACTGTCTCTGTTGCAGTATTGCATCTTGTTTTAAAACCTATAACTGTTCACTTATGGCCTTCATGAACCTGGGGCGTAGCTAGGTTGGAATGGGGCCCGGTACAGAATTTTTAAATGGGCCCCTCCCCTCCCACATTCACCTAAAAGTTGGTTTCTTATTCCAAAGCAAGATGTTATTATTTTGTAAATAACGAAATGTACACACTATTTTAGTGGTTTCTTCCTTGCTTTCAGCTCGGTAAAAACATCAACGATTTTCGACACGTTCAGCTTCTTTGCACGTTCATTCTCGATTGACAACACGGCCAGACCACTAAGTCTTTCTTGGGATATAGTGCTTCTCAGATAGTTTAATGAGCTTCAGTTTTGAGAAGGAGCACTCACAAGATGCCACTGTAACCGGTATGGTAAGAAACAGCAGATATCGGGGAAAACTCAAAGATAGAAAGTACTTTTCAACCATTAAAAGTGAAGCTGTTTCCAGTATTGTTAATGTCTTAGCGAGTTCGGGTTTGATTCATGACAGAAATGAAACAAGTTGGCCAGGTAGAGAGGGTGACAAGCTGAGAATCTGTTAGTTTTGTGTTTGGACA
The DNA here is from genome assembly GCF_902713425.1 of Acipenser ruthenus. Classification (NCBI taxonomy): domain Eukaryota; kingdom Metazoa; phylum Chordata; class Actinopteri; order Acipenseriformes; family Acipenseridae; genus Acipenser; species Acipenser ruthenus. The sequence goes on along the minus strand of NC_081200.1, from coordinate 11,777,129 downwards.
AAGTCTTGTGTCTCCGCAACGGTAGTAGATATCTGAAATCTGATTTTTTTATTTGAAATCCTCATAAAATTCCGCTTTTTTATAGCTAACTTAGAAAGAGTTATTATTATCATTTTTTGTATTTCTTTTTGGGCGGTCACGGCTTATATAAAAAAAATTAAATTCATTCCACATCAAAAAACATTATATCATTGGAAATAACTACTTAATGCCTTATTGTGGATCTATTGGGTTTAATTTCTGATTTACGGTGAGAAACTACAGTGGTCATATCCACGCCCATATATGGTCATTTTAATATGGCACTATAGGGTTAAAACCAAAGTTACTAGCGGTAGGGTGGTGTGTGCTGGCTAGTGGAAAGGTGCTGGCTAGTCCTTTAACTCGTTTGCCATTATTCGTTAGGGCTACTGTCTTATTTTATTTTATGAGTATTTTTAACAGAAAAATTAAAAAATGTTCATATTTTTTATTTGTCCCTTTTGAAGTGCGTGCCTTGATCTGAATCAATTTGTAATGGCGAGCCCCACAGGGGCAACAGTTTGGTCCATAGCAGTCGTGCTACTGTCAATGCATCATTAGTCTTTGTCGGAAATACTTCTACCCATTTACTAAACCTGTCTATAATTACTAGTAAATATTGCAGTTCTCCTTTTGCCATTGGCAATGGTCCAGTAAAGTCAATTTGGATGTGCTCCCAGGGTTCCCTGGGTGATTCTGGTCTAGCTAGGTTACCTTTACCTCCTTTACTGGTATTTACGCTTGCATAATACAATGCATTCACTACAGTACTGTTCAATATCATTCTTCATGCCTTGCCACCAAAAGTGGCGCACCAATGCAGTGGTCGCCTCAGCACCACTATGACCGACCTCATGATACATCTGCATCACTTCTTTCTGTAACGGTTTGTGGTGTGACCCATTGATCCCCATGCATCACCAGTCCCTGCTGTACTGTGACATTTGTGTTTTGTTTCAGTTCTGGTATCAGTTCTCCATCTGGCTGCCACAACGTTATTTGTAGCTTCTGCATTGTGTCTGCTGTTTCAGCGGGTGCCACTATTATTGCTACCGAGGCAAAACATTTTCCAGCGGTTTCTGCTTTTGTGTTCTCTGTGTCTGTGTCTGTGTCTGTGTCTGTGTCTGTTTCTGCTTGTGTGTCTAACACCCCCTCTGTGGCTGCTCGCTTAGTGAGCAAGTCAATCACAGTGTTCTGGCTTTCTTCCCAGTTTAGGTTAATGCTCTGGTGTGCTTTAATCTTGACAGCTGAGAGTGTATGTTTAAGATTTTTATGTATTGTTCCAAATATCCTTAAGTGTTTGCTGATGTTTCAGCGGCTGTCCAGATGCCATTTCCATGCGCCTCTGTGCCCATATATCCATATAATCGGTGAGTACACTGTATGCATGTCGGCTATCTGTATACATAGTCATGCTTTGTGCGATGTGTGTCAAACACCTGAGGACTGCACGCAGTTCTGCTACCTGTGCTGATTCCTCCTCCTAGGTAAACGGATCATCACCTCTGTTTTCGTTGTGGGGATCCAGACGGCAAAGCCACAAACAAACTTACTCTCCGTCTTGTCCCAGAAACGAGAGCTGTCTACAAAACACTGTAAATTATCAGGTTCACGTGTGGTTGTACAGCTCTGGGTGGTTCCTCTGGTATGCTACATTGGTGTTGTACTGCGGGTTTGTTAGAGAGCATGCAATCTAGCAAAAATGTAACTCTCGTAGATAATTACATGTACCCAGAAATTTGTGCATACCCGTGGCAGTTAGTGGTTTGGGCATGTCTTGTATGTGTTTCTTGTGCAAGTCAGAAATTTATTTAGGAGAGAACTTCAAAATTCTCTAATGCAGCAGAGTTCACACAACTTTTTTATACATGCATGCAAAACAACATCAGTGTACGCCCCACAAACTGTTTGTGCCTTTTGTCACATCAACCTTCACAAACTGTTCTTTCTCAGTACTTTCCCATTATCTACACCCCCCTTCTTACAGTCTGTTCTCTCTTGAGACATCTGTTTTTAGCCGATTATCAACTCCAGGCAACTTCTGCTTACAGGCAGCATTGATTTACAGAAAAAGCAAAAGACGCAATAATAATGCAGACTCACATTAACTGTTAAGCTTAACTATATTTTGTTAGTAATTATACATTGTTAAGTCAAGTAATAAAAGTAAAGAAAGAAATAAACTTCTCAAATTCTCTCTTACACAGCACTACATAAACCATACCGTACTTTGTGTGGAACAAACACTAGATCTCTTACTCACATTTTTCTTTCTTTCTTTCTTTCTTTCTTTCTTTTCTATACCTCCATCACAAAGCTGTTAACCAATTGACCATTATCCTTAACCCTTTGCGGTCCTATGTCGGACCAGGTCTGACATTACAATTTTCCCTTTCCGGTCCAATGTCGGATCCTGTCCGACATCATCAAAAAAACGTAAAACACAGGTCTCTAGTCGTTCTTTCTCCGGAAAAAGTCGAGAAAACCATTCAATGGCTGAGTGAGACCGATAGGAGCCGAGAGAAGCCGAAAAAAAAGGGGCCGGATCTGAGCAATACACATAGCCCCGGCACCACAGAGATAACACGGCCATGAACAAACAAGAGAGCTGCTTCCGCATCCAGTGCTCAAAGAACATCACAGAAATTTGCAGAGCTTTTTGAGATGTTATTGTAATAAAACAATGACTTGGATCGCATTATTGAGGAGTTTGGTGATAAAACGAGTGATCAGGAGATGATTTATCAGTATGCACAACTACGAAGAGGTATGTGATAAATACAGCGAACAAGGGGTGGGGCGGGGCTGGAGATGCAGTACTGAGTGTCCTGTTGATATGCAGTGCTTTTAAACCTGTTTTACTGTGAAAAAAATACTTTTAAACAGTGCGTCTAAAATAAACTGCACGTGTGAAAATAAATTGGATCTGACGCGCCTGAGACGTGCTGAATAAATGGACCACAAAGGGTTAATTCGTTAAGGAAAAGCAGGTGTGGATTCGTGGGCGTGCATACGTGCGGGAACTCATGACAGCTAGAGGTTAACCCATTAGACTGCAGGGAACTAGCTCTTACCATTCTCATACTAACATACTGATTCTGCGTCACAGTAATCATAATCAAATCACCCGGGATGGATGTGATTCTTTTAAACGGAGTGTTGTGAATAATAAACAGAGCAGCCATTTATTACATACTATTTTAAAAATGAGAATGAAAAATGGTTATCTTTCCTTGTTCAATAGCTGTCATGCAACTGTTTTATCTTTAGATGTGGAATGTTAAAATCTAGTGTTTTTTTGGTTTGTTTTCTTTTGATAAATGAACATAAAGTAATTTTATAAGCTCAATAACACACTCCAGCGTGTGCAGTAGTTATAAAATGACCACACTTCCTCGTGTTTCACAAAGCACCCATGGCATGCTTTTATAACAGCAACACACCCTGTCATGTGTCATTTCTTAAATATACATATTCCAGCATATCATTATCAATTTAGGTTTTTAACACTTGGAAAACTAATAGTACATTTTATGAGACTGTGTTTTTTTTTTAATTTATTTTATTAATGAACAAAGATTGTGAAAATAGTGATTGGAGCAGAGTTGAAAACAAACATGAAAAGTAGAAGCTTATCCCTTTGTACTGTGTTGTTTATTTCTTTCTAAATAAAAATTCTACCCAAAATAGTTATTCTTTCTTGATTATATATGAAGAAATCCACCCAATTTCACCTGATTTTTTCATTAAATAATTCCACCCGATTTTTTAAAAAGCATTCACCTGAATTTGAAAAAAAATGTCACCCGAAAATCAGACACCCTACCTAAAACCCAACTAACAGGCTGGTTTACAGGTGGCACATCTTCCTCTGGGTGCTTATTGTTCTCGGAACAGCATTACTTCATTTAAAAACCTGCAGGGCTTACTGTATATTTTACAATCAAAAACAGTTCATTTTAGGACAAGCGCCAATATATATTTGGGATATTAATTTCTTAAAACCACTCCAATTCTACCACTGTAACATTTGGTGGCGCTATTTTCATTTAAGCTGCTATACAGATTCCCGAAAGCATTATTGAAAAAAACAAAAAAACAAAAAAAAAAAACATTTTGATTTGGGATGGGACAGGTGGCAGACAAACTGTTGGAACTGCTGCCAAGACAAACAATTTAGGCACAAATTCAGTTCAGTCTGGTTTCCTGGCTAATGTTTTGGGAACTGGTTTGCAATCCCTTTTTATAAACTGGCGCTCAGTAGAAAGCAGCTGTGTCTTAATGGAAGCAGAGTCGACCCAAGCTCTTACACAACACAACACAGAACATTACAGCTGCTCCAGTTTGTAGTCTCCGTGACAGAGGCTTACTTTCTACTCTCTTTAATTAAAACACATCTGCATCTGTGCATGCTTCTGAACCATAAAATCAGCTCCTAGAAAACAAAGCTCAATGGCTTAGTTACTGGAGAGAAAGTATTAGCAGATCACTGATACATGTGCTCAGGTGCTGCATATTTCACTCTTAGGTTGCTCTTAGGTTATGCTTTATTGCTTCTGAATTATAGAACAGTCAATTAGATATTAACAAAATGGTTGCAAAGCAGCTTTACAATACACAAATAATTTCATCCCATTCAGGTAAAACAGAGAGCAACCAGAAAGTAAATGTTTTTTTTGTAATCAGTGTTTTGTGTTAGTGTTATAGTGTTATGGAATCGCCAAATTAAATTTTTAATTAAAGTTTGGGAAGAGGGGCATGCATCAATCTCCACGTCACAAATTGAATCATTCAATTTCCACGTCAGCAATTAATACCTGCAAGCGCTATAAATACCCTCTCCACTTACCCCTCGTATGCGTTTTGATTCATTCGTTCTCGCACAGTTATGGAGAACATTCTGGATTACTGTGTTTCGTCGGACAATGAATTGTTTGCTCTTTCCCTGGAGCAGAAATCTCTTCCTTCGGTTCAACCAGCTCCTCCCGTGTCAGATGTATCTACCCAATGGAACTGCGATCTACAGTTTTTGCAACTCCAGCCTTTTCAGCCCAGATGTCCGCCTCTCCATCTCCATCGGATCCGTCGTATGCTCTCCGCCGCAGCTGCAGATCAGCACAACGTTACGGTCATTCTCCTGTTCACCATAGCTCCCTCCTGTCTACTAGATTGGCTCCAGCTTCAGACATCAAAGACTGGACAATCCCAAAGCTTCAACAGTTTCTCAGCAATCAAAATATTCCATTCAAATCAACAGTGCATAAGAAACAGCTGTTTAACATGTATCTATCTACTCTTTCACAGGTTTCTCCTTGTCGCAGGCGTTATGACAAAACCTTGGATCGTCACTTTACAGTCCCCTCCGCACCCTCTGCATCAGCCTCAAAGCCCCGCCTCCACTTCCCGAAGACCCAGTTGGCGGAGCTACCGCTGCAGTCGTCTATCAAAGGCTCACCCAGCAGCTCTTGGGCAAGTGAGTACTGAGACTTTTTCACAGTCAGGCGTGGCTGCTCCCGCCATCCGTCCCGGGTTTTCAGTGTCTGCCGCAGGTATTCTACAGGCCCCTGTCTTGCCTTCAACTGTAACCTCCCAGGTTATTCTCCTCAGTCCAGACAGTCACATCTATGACCACTATGGGTGTCCAGCAGGCCCCCTCAGTGGTTCCTTTTTTATCCAATTCAGGTGTCCAGCAAGCCCCTGCATCCACTCTGGCCAGTGTGAGCGTCCAACAAGCCCCCACAGCAGTCCCGTCTCTGTCCAGTGCAGGTGTTCAGCAAGCCCCTGTATTCTTTTCTTCTGTCTTTCCAACTTTGGGTGTCCAGCGGGCCCCCACAGCTCTTATTCTTTGTCTCTCCACAGCTCCTATTCTTTGTCTCTCCAAGGGTGGTTCAGTGTACCAATCTCTCAGTTACCCTCAAAACCTCTGACTCCCGTTTATTCAAAACTCTCAACATTTCTGAATTTATGCTAGCTTTCAGCCATTTTATCTATCCTGACCGGCGCCGTGAGCTAGATGATTAAATGTCAATTATTCTAGACCCTTCTGTTAGATTCAGAGGATCACACTTCTTCAAATACCATAAAGCTTTTCTACCAAAGCCGCTGCTCGTTTCCAGCAATGGAACCAGCCTTGGATCAAGATTTATTTTCTGATTTTTTCATAGGTCTCCGGCTGTTGGCATCCTCTCACCCCATCATTTCCTGCTCCCTTACTGCCCCTCCGCCCCCTCCCTTCTGTCCCTTTCTCACAATCCTTCTCTTTCTTTCAGTCCTTCCAGGTCTGACGCGGCCGTAGTATTACTTTCTCTGGCGGCCGTCAGATTTGTAATAACTTCAACGAAGAAGCCTGCCTCTTTTCTTCCTGCAACTTCCTCTACATCTGCAGCCACTGTGGAGAAGCCCACTCACAATCTGTCTGTCCCCGCAAACCCAAACACTCAGCCCCCTCTATAAAAACCAAACCTTCCATTGCCAATGTTCCAAAATGACTGCTAAAATTTCTTTCTACACCTGTCAACACTCAAGCCCTGGCCACAGAGTTAATCAAGCACCCCGACACCTCTTTTGTTTCTTATCTTATTAACAGTCTCACTGATGGGTTTTCTACTGGTCTCTTTCCTTTTCCACCTCCTCCATCTATTGCAATAATCTCCAATATGCAACAAATGACCATGCAATTTCATTAATCAAAGTCGCCGGGAGAAATGCATGGTGGTCCAAGGTTGATATTTCAAATGCATTTAAGATCATGCCCATAGATCCTGCTCTCTGGCACCTCTTTGGAGTACAGTAGCATTCCAAATTCTTTTTTTCTGTTCGTCTGACTTTCGGCTGTAGGAGCATCCCCAAGATTTTTAATACTCTATCAGAAGCCCTGTGCTGGATTATTCTAAACAACTACCACATTCTCTTGCTGCTGCATCTCCTGAATGACTTTCTCCTCATTGATTTTCCTCACGCTCCTCCTGCCCAGAACATCATCATTCTCAGATCTGTGTTTTCAAATTTAGGTGTCCCCCTAGCATCGGAGACAACTTTGTGTCCACTCACTTCCATTGAGTTTCTAGGCATCACTCTGGACTCAATCTTTTTCAGCTTCACTACCCTCAGGAAAAAATAGATCAGATCACATCTATCATTTCTACTTTCCATGTAGGTCCTCCTCCTACCAAATGCTATCTCCTGTCTCTACTAGGTCATCTGAATTATGCCATGAAGATAATTCCCCAAGGAAGAGCTTTCATATCCTATCTTCTCCAATTGGCCACATCCGTTGATTCTCTCAATGATGTTATATGTCTAGACTCTTTCTGCCGTGAGGATCTCCACCTTTGGGAACTCTTGCTGATAGAATGGAATGGAATCACATTTTTCTACGATGACTGCCTCCTGTTCCCTGAAGACATTCAACTCTTTACAGATGCAGCTCCTTCCCTCTGCTTCAGAGGATACTACAAGGGGAAATGTTTTTTCAGCTACATGGCCCGAAGAATTCAGCGCCATTCCCTTGTCTGAACAGTCCTCGTCATTGTAGGAGATGTATCCGGTGGTCGTAGCCGTATTTCTTTGGGGAAGTCCTCTTGAGCCAAAAAGTCTATCCTCATACACACAGATAATTTAGATACAGTCCAAATCATAAAAAAAGGTCGCTCACTCTTCTTCCCCTTTAATGGAAATATTCATTCTCAGAGCCCAACACATTCCTGGCCACCTAAACCTAATTGCTGACTCTCTTTCTAGATTCCAATTCAGATCACATGCTCCCGAAGCTGACCTGCTGCCAACTCCGGTTCCTCCCTGTTCAGACCTGATATTCTTGTGAACCATCCTCTGCATCCTCTGGTTCTGCAAGCTCAAGAGACAGCTCTTCTCGGTATTGCTCCCCACACCCTGCAGGATCCTGCAGGCACCTCAGCTTGGAATTGTTTTGAAAATTTCCATTCAGTATTTAATATTCCTTTTCCTTCTTTTTCAATTCAGGTAGTTTCATCCTTCATTATTTCCCTTCAAAGCAGAGTTATATGAGTCTCTTCTATCAAAGTATCAATTGCTGGTATCCAGTTTTTTCACAAACTCATATTCGGTTCCCTTAGTTTGACACTTGGCAACTCTCAGATTTCACTAATTCTGAAAGGGCTTCAACGGTCAGAATCTCCGTCCCCCCAAACCCGCTTATCTATCACTTTTGACATACTTTCCCAGTGCATCTCCTTTATTCATTCCGGTTACTCATCACAGTTTCTAGACAAAACTCTTGAAGCTGTATTCCTCCTAGCCTTTTTTGGGTCTCTGATGAGTTTACAGCACACTCTTATAAATGTAACCCTCAGATCCACCCCTGCAATTCTGACTCATCCGTCCTCTCCTCTGACACACTAACTTTCATGCTCAAAAGAAGTACAACCGATCAGGAATTAAAGGGATCCCTAGCGGTTTAAATTAAAATCCCATGTAAGCCCCTATGAATCCCTTCTATCTTTTCTTCAACTCTGCCTTTCTCAGGGTGCCTCAGCTACCGACCCTTTCTTTGTTAATGAAAACGGAGCTGTCTTTACCCGGCATTGGTTTATTTTCCACCTTCACCAGATCCTTTCCCTCAGCCAAGCAGTTCTCCAGTCATTCCTTCAGGATTGGAGCAGCTTCTTCAGCTTCTTGTCACGGAGTTCCAGACTGCATTATTAACCCTTTGAGGTCCATGTATTCAGTGTGTCTCAAGCGTGTCCAATTTATTTTCACACACGTAGTTTATTTTACTATTTAAAAGTATTATTTTTCACAGTAAAACAGGTTTAAAAGGCACTGCATATCAACAGAACACTCAGTAATGCATCTCCAGCCCCGCCCCACCCCTTGTTAGCTGTATTTTTCAAATACCTCTTCATAGTCGTGCATACTGATAAATCATCTCCTGATCACTCGTTTTATCACCAAACTCCTCAATAATGCAATCCAAGTCATTATTATATTACTATAACATCCCCAAAAACTCTGCAAATGTCTGTTGATATTCTTTGAACGCTGGATGTGGAAGCAGCTATGTTGTTTGTTTATGGCCATGTTATCTATGTGGTGTCGGGGCTATCTGTATTCATTCATCTGTATGCCCCCTTTTTTTTCAGCTTCTCTCAGCTCCTATTGGTCTCACTCAGCCATTGAATGGTTTTCTCAGCTTTTTCCTGAGAAAAAACGACTAGAGACCTGTGCTTTATGTCTTTTTGATGATGTCGGACAGGGTCCGACATTGGACCGCAAAGTGTTAAGCAGCTATGTCGTTGGTCTTCTGGGGCTTATCAAGGCTACATCAGGACAAACATTGCAGATCTTAAAAATGTTTTTTTCGCAGATATGCTCTTAGTGTCGGTAACCCCCATTAGGGCCAGTCCCTTAGTGAGCTAATTACTCCTACTTACAGCATTGAGACCTGCTTGTTCTTTTGGGGTCTTGTGCCTCGTCCTCATGGCCAGGCGTGGGTCCTCAACCATGTTAGGTCTGATGCCAAATTCATGTATTTACGGAAGTCATGTATTGTTATTTCTTCCACAGCTATCGCATACCCCGCATTTTCTTCAATAAATAGTTTAATCAAAAATAATTTTGTGATTGGTGTTTTGTCCCGAACTACTAAATTGTATTTTATCCCATTTTCTCCCCAATTTGAAATGCCCAATTTGTTTACTGAGGGTATGTAAGTGGGTTTAGATTTTAATGTCATGTAAGCAAATTATTCCTCTCTTTATTTCTTTATGTATTCATTGGAAAACAACTGGGAAAAAAAAGACGTTATACAGATGTTATTCATACATATTCAAATGAAATTGTATTGAAATTAATATGAATTTGCGGCCAACTGAAATGAACAGCACACTAAATGACTACTTCATGTTTTTTTTAACTGTCTTAATAGCTGACTACCATTCTTCGATGGTGCTTGTAGATATATATACCACTGTGTGTATAATTGCACCATGTTACGTTTCCTACCCATGTACCTATTTTATAACGCATAATGTTGTTTTTTTTTTTTTTCCCCAAAGTTGTGGCGGTGCAACTTCTCGAATTCCATAGGTATTTAAAACCATTGTTGGACTCAGAGGTTTCCTTCACTGAAGGGGTTTTTCTTTCCTCCAAGATTTTAACTTTCGAACCAAATTCAATGGAGCTCAAACCACTGCTACAGTGGGTGTGTTAAGTAACTGAGTGGCTCAGAGCAAGAATTGTGCAGGATCTCAATTGTCCCAGAGAATTTGAGCATATGCTCATTTTACACACATTATACATAAGCCTTGTTTTATACTCATGTAGGCAAGGAAAGTTAAATGTTGATAAGGACACAAAAAACGAGAGGATTGGAGAGACTTGTGGGACTGGTGATTTCTGTTGGAAAAACACAATTAGTATTAGTAATAAATGGTTTGCTGCTGCTAAAATCTTTATATAACCATTGAAACTATTAAAAAATGCGTAGCTGAATTATATTGAGTCATCTTTTTATTTTTAAATATGCTAATCCCATTATATTTATTCAGTGTTTTAAAGGTCAGAAGGTACTCTGAGATTCTGCTGTTTGCAACCTGATATCAAAATCAATCAAATAGAAAATATTGTTGAACAAACAGACAAGGAGTTAAATGTATCTGGGGATGAACACATTAGCAGTAATGATAAAAATGACCCACATTTAATTTGGCATCCTAGATCGCGTTTTAATCAGATCAGAAAAATCTGTTGACGTATGCTCTTCCCTATGTTTTTTCTTTTCAGCAGTTAAATGTCAACTCTCAGCTGTGGTGTAAAAATGAGATGGACCACCCCACGCTATCCCTGCAGCTTTCACACCTGCTTGTGCTCAGTCCCTGCGCACAGTCCCGGTGATAAATTCCTCTGCTCCTGTCTTGTGTTCAAACAAAGCAAGGTCATTACTTAAAGCTGGAGCGCATGTGACATGTCGTTAACTGCAGTGTTGTTGCGGTAGGTGGATTGTCGGTGGAAAGGAGTAGTAAGGAGGCGTCTCAAAAATGCAATTATCTGTACCAACCAAATAGGTATTTCAATTACTGTAATTACAGATGGCTAACCTGCAATGAGATCATGGGGTCCACTTAATTGATCATTGAAATCATTAAAAGAATGGGACGTCTATAACTGAGTGCGTGAGTCTCTTTATACTGTTGCTAATATGGATTTTACTTTAAAAACATTTAAGGGAGTTATCACTCCTTTAATCATAACAAATCAGCAAAAATGAAGCAGACACATACAAATAACTAAGCAACAACATAACTATTACCTTCATTATATTCACATCATCACAATGTAAATACATACTGTTCAACTTCAAACACTGAAATAGAAATTAGAAAGTAAAAACCTACACCCCCGCTTTGATAAACTAATAATTAAAATGTATTTTAAATAGTAAAAATCTAGTGAATTGGGAGTAAATTAAGCCCAAACAAACGGTTGAAAATGTGTTAACTCTTCTGAGTACAGACTTCACTAAACCCCTGCAGAGCAATGCAAACACCCTGCAGACTCTAATCACTGCTGTCCTACAGCAGCTGCCCAAGATGAGCCGACATCTCGTGGAAATGTATATCTCTTGTGCATTGCAAGTACAAGAGGAAGCCACGGAAATGTGGTGCTGACCAATTCAACTGATACAATTTCATCTGGGGCTGCAGTATAACTGCATGGCTATATTTACACATTATGAATATACAGTAACAGCATGTAGGGGGTCATATTTACATGGATTAGGGTAGATTTGTGCTGTTGTAACTTTGCTCTAATTGGCTGAAAAAGCCTTGAGCTTTGTATAAATCAGCATAATCCGATAAATAGCTGAATAGATGAACAGTAGTCGAACACATCCTAATTGTGAGGGGATTGCATAGCTTGGATAGTGTTTGTTATTATCAGATGGCTGAACCCCAATGTACATGAGAAGACAGTAATCCTGGTATTATTGCTGTTTTCTCATTATTGGGTGACATGTTTTCCAGAAAACACTCCACAGTGGATTTGATTGTTCTACCTAGTTTGTTAGCTAATCTCCTTTGATGCAAAGAACATCACAACCAATGTTCTGATAACTATAATAGGAAATCATTCATTTCCATTACACTGTTAACTGACACTATTTGGATTTTCACCAGACCCTAATGAAGATATTAAGATTCTCTTCAATCATTTATTTTGTCACTGTGCAGCTGTCATTTTAGTTTCATACTGAGAAATATACTGTATATGGCATATAGCAGATTTAGATAAATTCAAAATTACTTTTTATTTTAAGAAGTGCATTTCTACATATAAAAACAAAGAACGATTGCAGCTTTGGCACTTTGTCTACTACACTGCCCTAAAAGACGCTTAGCAGGGTTGTAGCTGGTCAGATCTTGAATGGGCCTCCATGGAAAATCAGGTACTTTAAATACTGGTGTTGGTGACAAGGGCCACTTACACCAGAGTCAGATCTTAACCAACGCCCCAGTATGGCATGAGGGTTACTGTACTGCAGGGGGTGCCATTCTTCAGGGGAGCTCTTAAAGGGATATTTCATTTCATCTAAGTTTTTTATATTTATTATACATCACATAAATCTGGTTCACAAACCCAGATTAGCAATAATCTCTATTCTGCTTAGTTCATTGTTTAGCAGGTTTAGCAGCGAAGATACTTTTTTCCACCATGCATGGGGTCAGCAACTGAAAAGATTTCTGAAGTAGATTTCCGCTGTAACCTCTGCCCCCACCCCTCCTTATTTTCTTTCCATTTACTAACTCACAGTTGCCACAGGGTTGCACACCCTAGAGGTCATTTCTAAAACCTCCTTGCTTCAGAAATTCAGCTTTAACGAGAGTTTTCAGCAACGGATCCCCATTAGTTGGTAAGCATGGTAAAAAATGATGTAAGCAGAAACCGCAATAGAGCTTTTGTACAAAACATGCATAATAGGATATTGAAAAGGTAAGAAATGAAACGTCTTCTAAATTTTGACATGACAAAATGTTTGCTTCTACATTTTGTTTCTTCATTTTATCTCAGAAATTATGATTGAGTGTGTGAATATATGTATGCTTTGTATACTTTATTACACATTTACTGTAGCCTCTCAAAAAACCCCCCTCTCTCTCTCTCTCTCTCTCTCTCTCTCTCTCTCTCTCTCTCTCTCTCTTTTTTTTTTAATTAATCGAACCGGCCAGGAATTATGGCTTTTGGTCAAGAACTGCAGTCATACAGTAATATTTATAATCTATCCACACATAATACAGCTACAAAATCAGCTGAAATCTCAAAAACAAAACCAAGACTACTGTACAGTACAGTCAGCCAGAAACCCTGCTTAACTGGTCAGCTCAGCCAGCCTGGATTTGTCTGGTGATTATTCAGCACATCCATTTCATTCAGGGAGATGTGTGTTGGAACGAAGACTGCTGATTTTTCATTTGAGTCATCAGTATCATCATTATTAAACAGAAAGCGCAATGTAGATTTATGGGTCGATTTGCTTTACACTGTATAAGCTGAAAATTGAGAAAGTGGAACCTTCATAAACTGCCGTGCACAATGAATTACAGTGTTTATGAGCTGCTTTTGTTTTCATATTAAAAGTCCAGCTGTCTCCCTCAAATTTGAAATATACAGACAAATCCCTCATGTAGTATATTCATTTATTATCAGTCTGAAGCAACATCAGGCTAGTTTTGGAATAAACTCCTAATTGCTGATCAAGGTTGAGTCACAAGAAGGTGTATTTCTGCTTTGCAAAAGGAGCCCAGCTCTGTTTACAATATATATTGTGTCTGTTTGTCAGTACCGCTCGACATGATGAACGCTTGAACTACCTTGAATTTTCACAAATCTTTACTTTTATAATCAACAGCTGTGGTCTGTTCAGATGACATTCCTGTATAAAATGTACCAGGGAAAGAGATGCAGTTAGAATCAGTACGTGACTGACCCCTGTGGTCTAATGGAGATAGTGCATGTACCAGCATGTCAGTTCAGGTTTGTTACTGCTCATTCAATTTAGCCAGGCTCTTTTGCACAGTGTTTGATATCTGGGATAACAAGGGCAGGGCACGGTGTTCACACCCCATTCTCTGACATCGAGTTATCTCACCCTGTTGATCCCCACGTCTACATTAGAACCATCTTTCGAAGTGACATTAAACTAAAAAGCCCAGCTAAATCAAGCCACTTCTGATTCAGATTATTTCAAATATACAACCGGTTCTGGCACGATATTCCTCTTCAATCCATTATGAAATAGATTATTTTAAGTTTAAGATTATTAACACTAGAACCACCACGACAGTCATTTTGACAAATTTAAATTACTCTGCGTGTCTGAAAGTTAAATGCATGTATGAAATACCCTGATGGCATCTGAAAGGCAGGATCACGAAAATAAGGAAGTTATAATCCCGCCCACCTAGCACCGACAGAGCAGTCACTTTGACTGCCTTTTACAATACATGTTTTTCATTTTGAATATAATCTACAGTATTCATTTTTTTTTTATATACAAGCCTTTTGTTATCTCTACTGGACCTGGCAGCCACCAATTCCTTTGCTTTGTACAAGGAAGGCATCAGGGAAAATATCAGTAAGAGAGATTTCACCTTGAAGCTAGCCACAGCGCTTCAGCAGAAACATTTCGATCAGAAAACTGCAAAGCAGCGGGCTGCAGCAGCTCAACCTGGATTCTGTGCTGCACCGAGTGACACACACAAGAGAAAACATGTTACTTTCATTTTAAATTAAAAAATAATTTTGTTTTTACAGTTTTGTACGTACATATACCTGTTTACACACTAGTTTCTTTTGAAATGTTTATTTTATTATAGTTTTTCATTTTTTTGAAGTAGTGCATTATATGTGGTAAGTTAGATGTGTGGTAAGTTAGATTTATTCGTGGTAAGTTAGAAAATAAACCCTTTTATTTTGAATTGTTCATTTCAATACGGCGTTTCGGCTGTGCAGATGTTTGATATAACGTGCTTGAATACAACTTTTGAGTTGTATCCGACAGGTTGTGTTTCATTTTAATATTGATGTTGTTTAAAATGTACCCATCATAATGACTGCATGCGGCGGTTTTAGGTATGAGTATAACCGCGGCGGTTCTAGTGTTAAGAGGTTTTCAGGAGTAATATTACTGTTTAAGGTGAGTTAAGACTTTTCCATCACATTCTTTCATTAGTTTTGACATTATTATTATTATTACGATTCTGTCAAAAGGATAAACTGGCAGCTCAAGCCTTTTCATGTCCATTTGTTATTAAAAACTCACCCCGCGACACCTTTGTCCAGCACAACAACTGTCAAGGGGTTGTTTTGTCATTTTAAAGTTATAACTGGTTTAAATAATACTATTCTGTGCCAGGGGCGGCGCCACGCTTGGGCCTGAGGGGCCTGGGCCCACCCATTTTGCTAATGGACCCACCCAGTTATGGAGCGATTGGCAATTAAAAACATTTCATACCAAACCGTATCAGAATGTAATCCGTTGTGGCGAGTCTAGCTCATCCTTGTGGTTCAAAAAATATATCTGTCCCACCCACCTCAGCACTGTTGTCATGGTTATGAAAAAAAAAAAAAAAGATTGGTGATTGGACGGCTGAGATATGAGATCTTACGTCTTCGATACTATTTTTACATTTGCAATTATCTATCTAATTACCTGCAACAGTGTGGAGTAGTGGTTAGGGCCCTGGAGTCTTGACCGGAGGGTCTTGGGTTCAGTTTCCAGGTGGTGGACACTGCTGCTGTACCCTTGAGCAAAATACTTTACCTAGATTGCTCCTGTATAAGTGGATAATTGTATGAAAAAAATAATGAGATATCTCGTAACAATTGTAAATCACCCTGGATAAGGGTGTATGTTAAGAAATATAATAATACTGAATGTTTAGCCAACTTGCAGTAAACCATAGCTATATTTGTGTCTTACACATTAGTTAAGTCCTGACAAATTCTGTAAAAAGAAAACAAACCGACTGTGGCAAAGTGCCCGCCCCTGTGTGTATTTTGTGTGTTATGTGTTGTTGTATGTTGTGTATGTTAATGTTGGTGTATAGATTGGTACACGGGATATAAACGGGTCTGTGTTTCACGTGTATTTAAAGTGTAGATTTGTATTTAGGCACGAGGAGAGCACAAATCACTTCACGTGCTGGTTAAATGTAATATGTGAGCACGGGGTTGCACAGAATTAATTCACGTGCTGGGATTCAAGTGAATAATTAATTAGTAATTGAATCCCAGCACAACAGTATAAATAGGCACATTTTTAGTCACTCGGGGTTAGGTGTTCAGAGAGTGGAGAACGGGTGAGAGAGAAGGAGAAATACGTTTAAATATCAATTGCTATTACGTGCTGGTAGGATCAGCACGATACTTGTTTATTTAAAACTCACCGTGTTTGTTTGTGTGTCTGTCCGTGCACTGTCTGTTTACTGTATAGTCCGTTTTGTTTGTCTCTTTATTTTGGCGTGAAGTGCCGTGTCCTGTTTTGTATTCCGTTGTTTAAACCTTTTATTTTGTTATTAAATGCTGAGTGCAGCCATTGCACTCAGCTCATCATCACCACCGTCTCTGTCTGTGTATGAATTCCTCTCTGGTCTGACGCAACCCACTCTGGCCGTCTTTGTGACACCGACGAATCAACAAATGCGTCAGTAATGTTAAGTACCTACATTTAATTTTATCAACTTGAATTCAGTTGACTGATGCAGCTGAGATGTATGTTATGCTCAACTCATGCCTCTATTCCTGTTTTGTTTTTGTTCCCATATAACTGACACGTTTTTAAAGCTCAAAGGGAAGTATTAACATTCACTTTTAGTCACTGTATGAGAGCTTTTTAAATTTAAGCTCACTTTGGGAAGTCGAAACATGTGTGAGAGCTTTTGTCAGACGCTAACGTTATGGAATCTGTGCTGCTATGCCTGTTGGTGGTAAATCGGATTTCCGACTGTGTGGCAATGCGCCCCGCCCCTGTGTGTGTTTGTGTGTTATGTGTTGCGTGCGTGTGTTAATGTTGGTGTATAGTCATTGGTACACAGGATATAAACGGGTCTGTGTTTCACGTGTGATTTAAAAAGGTAGATTTGTATTTAGGCACGAGGAGGGCACAAATCACTTCACGTGCTGGTTAAATGTAATATGTGAGCACGGGGTTGCACAGAATTAATTCACGTGCTGGGATTCAAGTGAATAATTAATTAGTAATTGAATCCCAGCACAACAGTATATATAGATGCACATTTCATTCAGTCAGGGTTGGGTGTTTGAGAGTGGAGAACGGGAGAGAGCAAAATAAAACGTAAAGTGTTTGTTCTCACCGTGTTTGTTTGTCTCCGTGCACCGTTTGTTAAGTGTTAGTTCGTTTTGTTTGTCTGTTTATTTTGGCTACAAGTGCCGTGTCCTGTTTTGTGTTCTGTTCAAACCTTTTATTTTCTGTGCTGTTTTATTAAATGCTGAGCGAAACCATTCGCTCAGCTCCACCAAACTCCAAGTCTCTGTCTGTTTATTTCCTGCTTCTGGTCTGACGCCACCCACTCCGGCCGTCTTTGTGACAGACTGTCAAAGTGTTTTGGTAGTGTGCGTTCTTGGAGAATATGGTGCTATTTCTGACAGTATAGAGTCAAAGATCTTCTAGTTACTATAAAGATCTTTGATAGAGTGTCCTCAGTATGCATATTAGTAATTACGTCATTAAGTTTACGTCATTATGTCATAAACGGTCCGTCCGTGAAAATTTGGGGAGCAGCCAGGAATTAAATCCTGCAGCCACTTCTGTTCTGTGCTGCTAAATCCCACAGTCCCATAATGTAACTTTTAACCTACCAAAATCTAAATCTTTAGCCTGTTTAGATGTTCCAAAGACTTTGCACTAGGGACTTTTCTAGTTAGGTAACTGTAAACATGTGCATGCAACACATGCTGCTGGAGTGGCAGCTGCTTGCTTTGTTTAATCATGAGTAGGCCTATTACAAAAGAATACTGTATTATATCAGAAACATGCAGGTGACTTTTGACTTGAATATATTAAAGAAGATGTTTTTGCATGGAAACACACATCAAGTGATTTATGATTTAAAAAAGGTTGTGTGTACTTTAATTATTTTGCTTGTGCATTTTAATCTGTACTGCTTTTCACGCTATGAAATCGAAAAGGTAAAGAAATAAGGTAAATCGTAAAGAAGAATACAAATATGGGATGAAAAATTGGACGTTTGTCAGTAGAAACAGAATCCCAAAATGTGGTGTTAATGTGCTTTTCATTGCTGTGCTCTTTTTCTACTCACCGTGTTGCCTTGGATCATCAGTGTTTGCCTTCTAGAGACAAAGAAAACAGTTCCAGGGTTTAATCTTACGCAACGTGTGGCATGGACCTGCACGACGACTACCCACAAACCCCAGCAGCTGCTTCTACAGCCACAGCAACAAAGTTGAGCACTTAGCTTCTTTCTGCTTGATTAGATAAACCAAGATACAGTGACATGCAATTCCTACATCCCCATAATAATTTGTGTTAAAAATGACTGTTTATGTAAGTTAATTATCCCAGTCTAGAGCAGTGCTCTCAGTAAACAGCAGTTTTAGAAAAGGACAGTCTTACAATGCTCTATTGCCATTCCATTATCAACAAGTAAGTTGTTATTCTCTATCTTATCTCTATCTTTTGAGCATGGTCAATTCCACATAATCTACCTATCAAAGGTTGTATTTCAAGTGAAAATATATTTCAAGGCATCTGTCTGCAATCCTTCTTTCTCAGCTTAGTGTAACGGGCAGTGTTGTTTGATGCACTGCCGTTACGGATTCTGTCCCCTGTTGGTGAGAAGAGGTTAAAAGCTCTATAACCACCAAAGATGCTCACAAGCGGTTTGCGTGGTCAGCGGTTCGCACCCAGCCTCCAGCCTCCACCCTGTTGCTTTGGTACCTTGACTCAGTCTCATAGATTGCCCAGAGGTTAAAGAGGGGGAAAGAGTTTTAACGGGCGGCGTTGTGTAGAGCATTTAACCTCAGCTCATCTCAGATGAGCCTGGCTCTTCTGTATTGTGGTTAAGACGCTCGCTACAGTGTGTGGGGTCGCCGATTTGCATCCAGCCTCTGTCCTTTGCATTTGCCTTCTGTGCACTCTCCCAATGAGACTGAGTATTTTTAAAATCGGAATGCTCCTACTGTTTCTTGCAACAGTAGGAGGTTATAAAGGAAGAAATTACTTTTGTTTAGCATACCAAGAACATTTTACTGGAAATACTTTTTTTTTTTTTAAACATGGGTTCAAAAGTTTCCTTTTCCTTGAAATGTGAAAGAAATGTTTTAATTTTTTCAGCAGCCAGAATCCACTTTACACAAAGAAGCAAAGGCAAACTAAAACTATAATACCAATTAGCAATAATTTAGCAATACCACCTTAAATCACCTTAGCTTTGACATCCAAGTATAAAAGCAGTAACAAGGTCCCCACATTATACAGGAGATTTATATACAGTAGCATACCCATTGTTTCGATATGGTTCTGTGCACCACTGGGACTAAATTTAAATGTAACAATCATTTCCAGAGATATAAGTCTAAGCATTACTTAACCCCCTGACAGTGTGCTCTATTATGTACAACTTATAATTCACAATAGCTATATCCGAATCAAGTGAAGCAGTTCTATTATAATTATATGAGACAAACAGTAAGCATTTAAAGTTCTCAATATGTTGCAGGAATTCTAAACAGCTGCCAGTGCCTTCCTTGGCTACAGGCTTCAACACCAGCTATTTGAAGCCAAAAACTTTTTACAAAAGATTAACTCATTTTGCTACTAGACAGAAAAAAAACAGATTTGAAATAATTACATATTAGTTGAAACAAAGTCACATTCTAAACCAGAATTAACTCATTAACTAATCAGTAATTTCAAACATAAACTCTAGACAAATCCTCATAAAGTAACTAAGAATATTAATTTGCATGGTGACAGAAACTAGCATTCATGTTGCTCATCTGTCTGACTTGCTGGCAGTCATGTCTTATGATTTGTTAACAATGTCGTGTCAAGAGTTATGTATTGACCCCCTTATTAACGTCACTAAAAACAAGTAAAGTACAGTGGAAAGAGGTCCTCAAACCATCAGGATTTGAATTTCAGGGTGTGGCTATAGGATACGTCACTGGTAGGTTAATATAGACCCCATTAACACGGATCACCAGGGCATGTCTTCGTTCCCTTTGTCAAACTAATTGCCTCTTTTCACTCACTGATTCAAAGCAATGGATATTACCAGGAAACTAAATGATCTTACTTATTACAAAAGAGCTGTCTCTAATTACAGTAACTGTGATATCTGTTCTTTCTTCTTTTTGTTTT
The DNA here is from genome assembly GCF_902713425.1 of Acipenser ruthenus. Classification (NCBI taxonomy): domain Eukaryota; kingdom Metazoa; phylum Chordata; class Actinopteri; order Acipenseriformes; family Acipenseridae; genus Acipenser; species Acipenser ruthenus. The sequence continues at coordinate 11,756,728 of NC_081200.1, read as the reverse complement.
GTGGTTTACCGTATTTATAATAAAATAAGTATCCCTCTAATTTCAGTAAAAAAAATAAACCCTCAATGCAAGTTGCATAATAACATTTTTTAAAAAAAACTTTAATTTCAAGTTGCCATCATGAAATATTACGAAGCGCCAATTGTCACCCCATGCACAACACTTGTATGGTCAAATAACTGGAATGAATGGCTGAAAGATACTGTACATAATGATGAATATTAGTATTACTGAGATATTATTAAGATATTGCCATTGAGTGTTTTAACATTATGGAGAAAGTATTTGAATCCAGTTTGTTGCCTTACCTTTTTTGATGTTTTGTTATGTTCGAAATATGATATGCCTTCAACAACGCTATTGCTTGCTTTTAACCCCCCACACTGGGTTAAAAGATCCTCCCAATAGTACTCAAAGAAATGAAAGAAGTTATTTACAAACCGCTAACCAAGATCATGCAAAAGTCTCTTGACACAGGGGTTGTACCGACAGACTGGAAAATAGCAAACGTAATACCGGTCCACAAAAAGGGAGACAAAACCGAACCAGGTAACTACAGACCAGTAAGCCTGACTTATATTATATGTAAACTTATGGAAACTATAGTAAGATCCAAAATGGAAAATTACCTTAACAATATCCTGGGAGACAGCCAGCATGGTTTTAGGAAAGGGAGATCATGTCTAACTAACCTACTTGACTTTTTTGAGGATGCAACATTGAAAATGGATAACTGCAAAGCATACGACATGGTCTATTTAGATTTCCAGAAAGCTTTTGACAAAGTCCCGCATAAAAGATTAATTCTCAAACTGAACGCAGTAGGGATTCAAGGAAATGCATGCACATGGATTAGGGAGTGGTTAACAGGTAGAAAACAGAAAGTACTGATTAGAGGAGAAACCTCAAAATGGAGTGAGGTAACCAGTGGTGTACCACAGGGATCAGTATTTGGTCCTCTGCTATTCCTAATCTACATTAATGACTTAGATTCCGGTACAGTAAGCAAACTTTTTAAATTTGCAGACGACACAAAAATAGGATCTGAATCTATTCAGTCTTGAACAAAGAAGACTACGCGGCGATCTGATTCAAACATTCAAAATCCTAAAAGGTATAGACAATGTCAACCCAGGGGACTTCTTTGACCTGAAAAAAGAAACAAGGACCAGGACCATAAATGGAGATTAGATAAAGGGGCATTCAGAACAGAAAATAGGAGACACTTTTTTACACAGAGAATTGTGAGGGTCTGGAACCAACTCCCCAGTAATGTTGTTGAAGCTGACACCCTGGGATCCTTCAAGAAGCTGCTTGATGAGATTCTGGGATCAATAAGCTACTAACAACCAAACGAGCAAGATGGGCTGAATGGCCTCCTCTCGTTTGTAAACTTTCTTATGTTCTTAAAACAAACAGATTACATTTCTTATTTTAAATTTGCACAAACAGTGCAACACTTGAGCAGTATCCACTTATCACACATTAGCTTACATTCTTTGGTTTTAATAATCACCAAAAACCAATATGAATACATCAGCTGAAATCTAAGTGGATGAACTGGTAAAGGGATATGCCTGAAGCCATTTTACGAAACAAAAACAATTACCTTGGAACAAGAAACCAGCGATGTGATGACTGAGCTGTCATATTACTGCATAAGTGGCTCACTCATCCACTAAAGCTTATCCTCTTACACTTTAAACAAGTACTCATTAGCACTCCAGAGACTGGGATAATTACACTTCCAAAATAACACAAATTACTTAAGGCTTACAAGTGCTACTTCTTTCCTTAATCCTACTGTGCATATTCTGAAGAACAAGGAGGAAACATTATGTGTACATATTTCCATCTAGGTATAAACAGCAATTGTTATAAATACCATGAGTAATATTTACCTACTGTATGTTGCGAGAAATTAAGACATTTAGCAAAGTGGTGGCTCAGGCAGGAAGCTAGACTTTTTAAGATTAAAATCATAAACATCAAGCATATCAGGCACCCTCATTACCAGAACAACATCTGAAATCATTTTTGCCACGTACCTACAATTGAACATAGAATACTGAACCTCCTCCACATTACAGAGCCAATTCTCAGACCTACAGAGGAAGTACAGCATTCCCAAACTGAGTGCAAGCAAAGGAAACAAACACCTGCTCCTTTGTTGCACAATTATTGATGCCCACGCCACCTGATCAGATTTTACTAACCAGTAGATAAAAAGAGAACAACTGTTAACGAGCGCTCTTTTATTGGGAAGCATTCTTTTACTTTTCCTTTAAAAGGATAGCCATTCATAAAGACAAAATCAATCAATCAATCCATCTTTATTTATATAGAGCACTTCGTGTACGTAAAATAAAATGTACATAAATGAGAAAATATATACATAGATAAGAAAATACATTCATGATTAAATGAAATACAAAACATTGAATTTAAAGTATCAACAAAATAATGTAAAAAAAGTGATACAAATTTGTATTAGAATAATTAAGACCAATACTAGAAACAAGAAATAAGCACACAGTAAAAACATATACTCAGTTCACCTCATACAGTTATATTACAACTGCACTGAAGAGATGAAAAGATAAGAACAGGCCTTTTCATTACTCAACCATTCGTTGTTAAAGGCCATTTTGGAGGTAGCTGACATTAAGGGAGTGTGTGAGCTGGCCCTCAGGGTTTCACAGCTGAATTAACTTCACTGGGACATTCGTCAAAAACATTCAAGCTCCCATGCACTTAGTTCAAAACTTTTAAAGACTGCCACAGCTTTTCACATCCTTTTAAATAGTAGGCAATTGCAACCCCCAATGCCTTTAGGTCTTTTTTTATGAAACTGAATAACCCTTTTTTACATCTCCCTGTATGCAATCATTCTGAGTGGCTCTGGGTTCTGTTCTTCTAATATTGACTAATAAGTCTGCCTTTACTTAGCTTTGAACTTGGTCTGAGCTTGAGCTAGAGATCTTAAGTTTCAACTCTGCCTAGAAAAATGTAGGTGGGTCTGGCAGAGTTAAAAGGTCACATTGTCACATGATTTTAATGGAACGAGGAAGGCTGTTCAGAATGCAAAGACATTGCATGATATTTGGTGCTACTTACAAGCATTTGTAAAATAATTGTCTGCCTCAATGTTTTGGGAAAAAGTACCACTATAGTAATATTTCCGTGTTACCATTTATACCTTATCAGGACCAATCTTTGTTCTAATTTAATTGTGTTACTATTGCTGTTAATGCTGTGGTCTGATTATGTCTCTGCTGAGGTTTCTTATGCTGGTATTTTAATGGTATCCCAGTGTTTATTAAGATTTTTTGTAAGGGTATGCATGTGATAAATAATAAGAAAAGCTCAAAGGAAAAAGAATCATGATACAGAACATAATTTAACAGGAACCATGGCAACAGGCTGTGTCTGTCCCTTGTTCCCTATGACTCTGACTCTTCTCAGTGCCAAGCAAGACGAGTCTGCCCACCCTGCCAGCATTCAGCAAGTTCATCAGATTCGACATGAACTTCGTCTGTTCATACATCATTGCTTCATTATAGATGTGACGTGATGAAGAGACGGCAGTCATTGTTCTTAAATATGATACAAATAATGCAATATTTCAATTCCAAGGCAATCCAGCCAAAATCTACATTAAAACAACTATATTAATGACCCCCGGGGAAAAAATCATTTCTAGGGAACTGATTTAATGAAGCCCAGGAAGGCATGGAATGTTCCGAGAAAAACGCACGACTTGCAGATAAGCTAAAGGTGACAGATGAGAGCTGCCAAAATGTGCCATAAAGTGGGAAGATGTCCACTTTGATTTGCATCTGTACAAGTTGTCATTTTGTTTAGTCAGGAAATCAAAAAACATTCAAGTTTTTTTTTATGCCAGAAGAGATGCAGAAAACTAAAAGCTGTTCCTTGCGAAATTACAGTTTATTCATTTGTACCCAAATTGTAATTCTTTCACTAACAGTCGAGTGGCTATATCAGGATTATCCTTCAAAACAAATTAAAAATGTTGACTTAGCTTCTTAGTGTTTAGTTTCTGGTCCATTTGCTTAATTTTGTAATTAATTCAACAAATTCATTTTCTGAAATACATAAATAAATAGTAGAGTTTCTACAAGGTAAATGATATTTGTAGGTTATAGGTGGTCAATGATCTTCAATGGCAGTGCAATGGCACTTCAATGGTTCTGTACTATGGGGCGATGGAAACTCAAAGGTAGATAGAACAGTATGATCCATTTGTACTGTAAAACGGTACCACATGGTGCATACTACCATATCACCCAACATTACCCTTCTCTGTAATCTATTCATTTTAGACACACTTTAAGCATTAGAAATGCAAAACATCCAGTCACACAAATAGAATACCCCTGGGTTTTATAAACATTCAGGACCCCTAACTATAACTTAGCATGTATCACCATAAGTGGTTTCTGCAGTCTTGTATAAACATGACTATCTAGACTTTCCACATTGTCAGTTTCATTTAAGGAGCTCATGCGTGCTTTGTAATGAGACCAGCTCAAGGAACTTGACACACAAATGAAAAATATGACATGAAAAATAGAATTCACATACCGCTTATTTATGAAAAACAGATTATAATTACACTTCTCCCTGGTGTAGCTGGCTAGATTCAGTATTTGTTTCCTATTATAAATAAGGATACACAATATAGTATATTATGTGACAAAACAGCATGCAACAATGGTTGAAGTCCATAATACTATAATGTAAATCACCACCAGTTTATTTCTTTACAGCTTTATGGTACTTCCTTGTACTGCTGCATTAAGGGTGTTGTAATATGGTGCGACAGGATGGCTTTGCAGGGGTGACGTCAGACCAGAAACAGAGTCAAAACAAGGAATGGCGGGGCAAAACTGAAGCGCAACGGCGCTCAGCGCATTTATTTTAAATAATAAAACAAAAGATTTAAACAAAACAAAACACTTCTCTTCAAGGTTTACTTTTCTTTACCAACCGACTCGTTCTGCCTCTCGAACACACTTCCCCATGCAGCCAAAGCTGCAGGCTTTTATACTCTGGCCGAGGGGTTAACTAGCTATTAATTATCTTATTACCCCTCGGCCATAGTCTGCACGAGTTTAGTAAGGATGCGTGACTGTCAGCTAGTTAAATAATCAGTAGCTGATCAGTCACGCATCCTCACAGGGTTTTTAAAATATAAACAATAACAATTAATATTGTCTTTCACCGTCATATATACATATAAATCATAATATAAATAAATAATAAACAAAAGGGCGAGACACTCCGCCACGTATGGTTTTCTAATGAAATTATGATTACATTTCAGACCTGAATACTTTTAGCAGCCATTGTTTCACTTTTGTATTTTTCAGTGAACAGTGTAATTGCTATGCTTTTACGTGGTATACCTCAGTAAACTGTTTAAGAGATATTCACCAAACTGCTTCTGAATAGAGGACCACATTCGTTTTTCCCTTTCATCATTAAAGTTGCATGAAGATTCTTTATATAGCCGCTGCATTACCACCATGTGTCCAAATCTACAAAGCTGCAGGCCTCCCCTAATTGCTAAGCTGCCTGATGCAAACTGTGAAACCAAAAATAGCTTTTGTTGGAAGAGGGATTGTTAATGAGATTGTTAACGAGATTGTTATGAGCTTACTTTTAAATGAAAATAAAGGTATGGGGTATGGGTCTGTATAGAAGGATTTGATATAGCTGGATTTGATTTGCCAGTTTTACTGAAAGAGCCGCAGTTTTCAATTTTGAATCCAAGTACTAGTACAGGAAGGCTTATGCTTCTCGACAGCAACAGACTATGACATGCTCTTAAGCTACTTACTGGGGCTCAAAAGCAAATGAAACGTTGATCCTGGAGCATTCTGGTATTACTGTTCTTATTTTGTATTTATTTTTTATCTTTAGGATTTATACTCCAGCAAATAAGGATGGTTCTTATGGCTAACATACTATGGTTTGTACACATTGTAGTTTTCCAATAAAAAAAAAATTGAAATAAATAAAAGCTAAAAATAAATTAGTCAGTTGAATGTGATGGTTAATGTTGTTTCCAGATCTGGCACAGCAGTTTTCTCAGCACACAAGGTGCTCCATAGCCAGAGAGGGAAAGTACCCTGGTCTGAAAGGCAGTATGTTTTCTGATCTCTCATAGAGACAGTGGAAAGGGGCTGCACAGGAGGCGGTCTGGTTTATTGATTTCTTGTATGGAACTGTTGAAAAGGTACTATACAGGCTCCATTTGAAAAGCAAACTAATTCAAGTGAATTAGTGCTCAGGATCCCTCTACAAAGAGGGAAGTTAATCAACCAATTCAGCAAACATTATTTCCATGTTTTATGGCTATGGCAACATCCAGTCAAACCTTTCAGAAGAATACAGAGATGAGATCCATGAAGAGCAGTTTCAGGCTGACAGCATTAAGATCCACACCCAAGATCATTAAAATAGAGCCTCTTTGGGAGAGATTCTAGTGTGCTTGGGGGGTGTGATTGGACATTTGATTGAATAGCATCATAAAACAGGACAATAAAGCATGTCATAAAACAGATCAGTATTGCTTGGTTGAATTTACCCTGGCTATTTTGCTTTTTGAGAACAATTATTCCTGATCTTTTTCTTATTAAAGGAAAAAAAGCAAAAACACTATAAATGTTATGGCTGTGTCTTCAACTTTTGGGTATTTTCTAACAGTTTTATGTGATACAATATGTGAATATTATTTTTATAGAATATGTGAATATGAGTTTTATTAAAAATATATTACAAAATATAAGATGACACAATATCTATGCCCTCTACTGTAAAGTGGACTGTTACGGGTAAAGTATTACTAGAAAAAATAGTTTCCCCATAAAGTTCAGAAACTTAAAATGAAGAACAATGGAAAAGCACTTTGTGGTGTGTCGTAATTAGGGCTTCTGTTTTTCAGTTTTTATTAATTGTATTTTTCGGTGCTTATTTTTAGTCATTTTCGAGTTTTATGTTAATCTTTTTTTTGGGGGGATTTCGTTTTTGATATACTGTATGAAATAAGTGTTTTCGGTTACTTTCCAAAATGCTTGAGCGTTTTTTTTCTGTCAAAATATTGTAGCGATCCGTGTATTGCGTTTGTGTACTGTATTCCCTCTTGTTTCTACTGTCTGTTAATGCCACTGTATTGTGTTCCTCTCCCCCCCCCCCCCCCCCCCCCCCGTCTGTATTACCTGTAGCTGCGGGCTCGCTCTGTCTCTGGCTGTGTGAGCTGTCCCTGTCATTGGCTGTTTGTTGTGTGTGCCCATTGGTCCTGGTGTGCGGCTGGGGACCAATGGGATAGCTGTTCGCTCTGGCACCCGATTAGAATAAAGGGGCGGGGCTAAGGTATAAAAGGGGGCGTTGTGGTCAGTGCAGAGCAAGTGGCTAGAGCGGTGGGCTCTGAAAGAGATTCATAAATAAAGCGTTGAACTTGGAAACGGCGTGTTGTCTCTTTCTATCCTGCGCACTGCGTGGAAATGCTACACTGGTGTCAGAAGCGGGATCAATACAACAAGTAATCCAGCGTTGAGCAGGAGCAGATAGGAAACAAAGATGGACCAATGGCTGTGGTACGACTCCAAACCGGTGGGACGGCGGACTGGAGGATCTCCTCGGTGACTTGGAGGAGCGAGGCTGGTGCCTTGCCAGCGGGGAGTTCAGGCACCAGGTGGGGTGCTGCCCCTTCCAGGAGGAACGGGACCTACTGCCTGCCCGAAAACGAAAGCAGAGGAGGGGTGGTCATTCAAGGAGGCTAGCGAAGGAGTCTGGATGATCTCCAACGTGTGAGATGGGGGGCCTACCGCTACCGCCGCCCGAGAGAGCGCCGCCGCCCGAGAGAGCGCCGCCGCCCGAGAGAGCGCCGCCGCCCGAGAGAGCGCCGCCGCCGCCGCCGCCCGAGAGAGCGTTGCCGCCGCCGCCCGAGAGAGAGCCGCAGCCTGAGAGAGGGCCGTCGCCGCCTGAGAGAGAGTCGCTGCCTGAGAGAGAGTCGCTGCCTGAGAGAGAGTCGCTGCCTGAGAGAGGGCCACCGCCGCCGCTGCCGCCTGAGAGAGGGCTGCCGCCTGAGAGAGGGCCGCCGCCGCTGCCGCCTGAGAGAGGGCCGCCGCCACTGCCGCCTGAAAGAGGGCCGCCGCCGCCGCTGCCGCCTGAGAGAGGGCCGCCGCCGCCTGAGAGAGAGTCGCTGCCTGAGAGAGGGCCGCCGCCGCTTACTCCTGAGAGAGGGCCGCCGCCGCCGCTGCCGCCTGAGAGAGGGCCGCCGCCGCTGCCGCCTGAGAGAGGGCCGCCGCCGCCTGAGAGAGGGCCGCCGCCGCTTACTCCTGAGAGAGGGCCGCCGCCACCGCCGCCGCTGCCGCCTGAGAGAGAGTCGCTGCCTGAGAGAGGGCCGCCGCCACCACCGCCGCCTGAGAGAGAGCCGCCGCCTGAGAGAGGGCCGCCGCTGCTGCCGCCGCCTGAGAGAGGGCCGCCGCCGCCTGAGAGAGGGCCGCCGCCGCTGCTGCCTGAGAGAGAGCCGCTGCCTGAGAGAGGGCCGCCGCCACTGCCGCCGCCTGAGAGAGGGCCGCCTCCGCTGCCACCTGAGAGAGGGCCGCCGCCGCTGCCGCCTGAGAGAGGGCCGCCGCCGCCTGAGAGAGAGTCGCTGCCTGAGAGAGGGCCGCCGCCGCTTACTCCTGAGAGAGGGCCGCCGCTGCCGCCTGAGAGAGAGTCGCTGCCTGAGAGAGGGCCGCCGCCACCACCGCCGCCTGAGAGAGAGCCGCCGCCTGAGAGAGGGCCGCCGCCGCTGCCGCCTGAGAGAGAGCCGTCGCCTGAGAGAGGGCCGCCGCCGCAGCCGCCGCCTGAGAGAGGGCCGCTGCCGCTGCTGCCTGAGAGAGAGCCGCTGCCTGAGAGAGGGCCGCCGCCACTGCCGCCGCCTGAGAGAGGGCCGCCTCCGCTGCCACCTGAGAGAGGGCCGCCGCCGCCGCCACTGCCACCTGAGAGAGGGCCGCTGCCGCTGCCACCTGAGAGAGAGCCGCCGCCTGAGAGAGGGCCGCCGCCGCAGCCGCCGCCTGAGAGAGGGCCGCCGCCGCTGCCGCCTGAGAGAGGGCCGCCGCCGCTGCCGCCTGAGAGAGAGCCGCTGCCTGAGAGAGGGCCGCCGCCACTGCCGCTGCCTGAGAGAGGGCCGCCGCTGCTGCCGCCGCCTGAGAGAGGGCCGCTGCCTGAGAGAGGGCCGCCGCTGCTGCCGCCGCCTGAGAGAGAGCCGCCGCCGCTGCCGCCTGAGAGAGGGCCGCTGCCGCCTGAGAGAGAGCCGCTGCCTGAGAGAGGGCCGCCGCCACTGCCGCCGCCTGAGAGAGAGCCGCCGCCGCTGCCACCTGAGAGAGGGCCGCCGCCGCTGCCGCCTGAGAGAGGGCCGCTGCCGCCTGAGAGAGAGCCGCTGCCTGAGAGAGGGCCGCCGCCACTGCCGCCGCCTGAGAGAGAGCCGCCGCCGCTGCCACCTGAGAGAGGGCCGCCGCCGCTGCCGCCTGAGAGAGGGCCGCCGCTGTCACCTGAGAGAGGGCCGCTGCCGCTGCCACCTGAGAGAGAGCCGCCGCCTGAGAGAGGGCCGCCGCCGCAGCCGCCGCCTGAGAGAGGGCCGCCGCCGCTGCTGCCTGAGAGAGAGCCGCTGCCTGAGAGAGAGCCGCCGCCGCTGCCACCTGAGAGAGGGCCGCTGCCGCTGCCACCTGAGAGAGGGCCGCTGCCGCTGCCACCTGAGAGAGAGCCGCCGCCTGAGAGAGAGCCGCCGCCGCTGCCACCTGAGAGAGGGCCGCCGCCGCTGCCGCCTGAGAGAGGGCCGCCGCCGCCACTGCCGCTGCCACCTGAGAGAGGGCCGCCGCTGCCGCCGCCTGAGAGAGGGCCGCCACCGCCGCCTGAGAAAGCACCACTGTTACCTGCCTTATTAAGAGAGCTACCGCTGAAAGCGCCAGTCCTTCTAAGGGCTCCTGCATGGGGCGCTACCAAGGGACAGGAGCAAAGAGAACCGCTGCTGCCTGAGGGAGAACACTTGTGGCCTGAGAGCGAGCTCCTGATACTGGGGTACCGAGAGTCACTCAGGTCAGCAGAGAATAGCAGATTGCCTTCCGCACAGCACGGCCCGCCAACTCACCCACCAAAGGCCCTGGAAGGAAAACCGGACATGCGGGGAGGGGGTCTGTGTTTCAGGGGTGGAGGTTGCCGATCCCAGTCATATGCTGCATGGAGCCCTGTGAACTTTTTGGGGGCAAAAAGGCTAAGGTGGGGGTAGTGTAGCGATCCGTGTATTGCGTTTGTGTACTGTATTCCCTCTTGTTTCTACTGTCTGTTAATGCCACTGTATTGTGTTCCTTCCCCCCCCCCCCCCGTCTGTATTACCTGTAGCTGCGGGCTCGCTCTGTCTCTGGCTGTGTGAGCTGTCCCTGTCATTGGCTGTTTGTTGTGTGTGCCCATTGGTCCTGGTGTGCGGCTGGGGACCAATGGGATAGCTGTTCGCTCTGGCACCCGATTAGAATAAAGGGGTGGGGCTAAGGTATAAAAGGGGGCGTTGCACGTGCATTGTGGTCGGTGCAGAGCAAGTGGCTAGAGCGGTGGGCTCTGAAAGAGATTCATAAATAAAGCGTTGAACTTGGAAACGGCGTGTTGTCTCTTTCTATCCTGCGCACTGTGTGGAAACGCTACAATATGTATAGTAGTAACTCGACAGTACTTACACACTTAAGTTGTAAGTACTGTCTTTCCTTTGCCGTCTTCCACAACAAAATGCCTATGGTCACAGGCATATTCTTCTGGGGTTTTTGTGTGTAGGCATTTTTAAATTCTCCGTATCTTAACTGTAATACAGCTTTAAATCCTGCAAACAAGCCTCCATTCCTGATTGTAATCTCATTTTAAATCTCGCAAGCAGAGTATCCAATATAAATGCAGGAATGTGCTGTCACTCAGTAGTTGGGGCGGGTTTAAAGTATACAGAATGAATGATGTCAGGAAGTGGGACATTGCCCAGCAGCACTGGGAAATGTATTTATTATTATTTTTGTACTAGGTTTTATTTTTTAATGGGAAAAGGGTAAAGTCAACAAGAATTAATTAACCATTTCCACAGTTTTTCCGGTGTTTATTGGCTATCCACTGATTTCATTTTTTTTGTATTAGGGGTGTTTTATCAGATTTTATTGGTTAAAACCGAAAATCAGAAGCCCTAGTTGTAATTAAGCTTTTGGGATAAACTTTTAGAAGGGCATAGTGTAAAGATATTTTTACATTATGTGGTGTTTGGTAGAGATAAGCTGTACTGACTCTGTGATGTATTTTGCTCCTTTAAGCACAGTGTCTGCTGGTAAATGGATTTTTATATGACCGTATTTAACCAGGTCCTGGGAACTGAGCATTAAAGTTACTTTGAGATACATGATGGTTCTAAGGTGTAAGGGAATGTCTTTCCTCACAAATTGCTAAGTGTGGCCTAGAAGGCATTGCCTATTATAATAATTATTTTGATAGGGTGAGGGAATCTATTTTTGAAATGCTATGTTAGATATAAATTAACAAGGAGCATTGAGAAAGTAATGAGATTGAAATGCAATACTTTATAGCTAGAAATACATGGATAGCCTACCAGGTGAGGTTGTAGTAATGGCTTTCTGCATGAGGTATTAATGATGTTATTAATTGTAAGTTTTACATTGTGTATGTGTGTGTCTTTTATAGTTAAGTTGTTTATAATCATTATGTTTAAATTGTGTGTGAATGTGCTTTTATAGTCGTTTTAATGCAGTATTGTCCAAGTTTAGAATTCTCTCATTGCAAGTGGTGGACCATAAGGTCAGAGAGCACCGTCTGCTTTTCCACAGAGGAAGTGTGTGTTAGGCTCACCATGTGTAATAAGAGAACGACTACCTCAATTATTGGACAGAAACCAGTCGGGTTGAAGGGGAGACAACAATTGCTTACAAAGGTATGAATATCAAACATTGTAAAATTTTGTCAGTCTTTTCATCTCTTTCAAATTGACCCCATGGATATCTGTGCTTTCTGATACAAACATATGCACTGAGCTGTACTGAGGCCTTGTCCAAAGTCAGTTTATACCTCATGCTTATATGATTGTATTGGAGATATACCTTTCTTGTAAATAAAGTGTTTTTGAATCAGAAACCATTTGTCATATTTTGCCTGATTGTTTCCAAAAGCGATGGCTGGTACTCTAGCAGGCACTATTCAGCTCAGCTCAGCTCAATTGAGCAATAATTCAACGAGCACAACGAGCAAGATTTAGGATAGGACTTGCGTCAACACATGGCTGCTTTGGAACTGAGCCAACTAGAGAAAATAAAATACAATGAAATGCTCTGTCTTCCACATAGCTTCAAAAAATAACATTGAACAACACTCACAGGTTTGACCTCAGCCTGCAGTGGCACAATGTTCAATGGCCTACACTTAATTATTAGTGTCAGTTATTCCATTTTGCAAATTTGCTTTACAATGTTTTTTACAACTGGTATTATTAATCAAAATGGAAATTAACTTCATTATTTACTGCAAGTTGAATACCTTGTAAACATATTGTTCTGTTTAGACTCTATGGCATCTCAGCACATTGAATTGAACGGGAAAGCAAGGACTAGACGCAGTAACCTCACGGTTCACAAGCAAATGCCCTGCCATTCATCTAAAGGGCAAGCTCTGTAGTCGAGAGGTAAGTACGTGTCTCATACTGATATCAGTATTATTAATTCATCAGGCACTAGGATGTGATCCATTACAGTACCTTAATAAACTCTTCATCACCAGACAACTTGGCATCTTTCTGATCTGTTGTGGCATTATGTTTGGGGCTGAAGCAGAAAGCCCCTTTTGTCCCTTACAGTAGCCAGTGGAAATTAAAAGCCTATAATCTGCTGAAATTTTTGGACACTTTTGGATGCTGTAACAGAGAAAGAAATATGATAGGAGAGGACAGTCTTTTAAAGGCTTTTAATTGAAAATAAAGCAGTGTGGAGTACTGGTTAGGGCTCTGGACTCTTGACCGGAGGGTCGTGGGTTCAATCCCCGGTGGGGACACTGCTGCTGTACCCTTGAGCAAGGTACTTTACTTACATTGCTCCAGTAAAAACCCAACTGTATAAATGGGTAATTGTATGTAAAAATAATGTGATATCTTGAAACAATTGTAAGTCGCCCTGGATAAGGGCGTCTGCTAAGAAATTAATTAATTAATAATAATAATAATAATAAAATGCTCTGTGTGAAAATGCTTTCTCGTTTAAGAAAATGAGTTGCTTGAAAATAATCTGTGCAGTATCAGAATATTAAAGGAGTGGCTTGGTCCATGTGCTTTGTATCTGAAGCATCAGGGAATCCACAAGACAGGCACACGCATTGACAACTACTTGGTAACTATTTGCAATGAAAAGTTAAATGAACCCAGCAACCCACCTCCACCATGTTTTTATATGCTTTACCATACCGGTACCTCACAATGCTTACAATGCTTACCTACGCTTTAACATTCTTTCACTGCGCTTTATTACACTTAGCTATGCTTTTACTGTTGGGTGGAAGTCAGTAGGACTGATGAACGTGATTCCTGTTAACCAGAGAGGGATAATAGTGATGTAATCAGCAGCTTGTTCCATGGACCCCCAATGGTAATGGTATTTCATTTCTTACCTGCTATTAATTGTCCTGTTTTATTTGTAAAAAAATCCTGTATTCTCACAATGAAATCATTTAAAATTAAATTGATTTAGTATTTTAAGTTTAGCATTTTAACAGGTTTGAATCTAACCATAGTAAAAGAATTATACATAATAAAGAGCTTGCCAAAGATGAAGTTTCATCCATTTTGTAGCATTACATGTGGTTACCATCTGGAGTACAGTACAGTACTATGCTTTGCTCAGTCTTGCATCCCTCGTATATCAGGGGGAGGTATCCAGGGAATAAACAACACAGAGCAGAAGGGAGTAACATAAAACCATAATACACTGTGTTTAAGATTAGAGTCAGCAACTTTTTTTTTTTTACTGCTCCCTTACCTTTTTAATTAAGTTTGCAATCATGCGGATTGATTCTTTTTTTTTTTATTTCATGAATCATTTTTAATTAAAGCTGCTTTCACCTGATCACAGAAACTGCCCCTTTAACTGTAGTTCCCTGCCAAAGATATAAGAAAAACGGATAAAGAACAAGCGAGAGGAGGCCATTCGGCCCATATACGTTTCCTAGTACTGTAGCTCTGTCATGCTGGGTCTTCAAGGATCCCATGATTCAGCATCAACAATGTGAATAGGTAACTCAATCCATATCCTCACCACTCTCTGTGTGAAGACAGTGTCTCCTACCCTGAAGCTTAATCCAATCTGTGTAGGTGGTTTTATGGGAAACCAATACTCATGGGGCAGGGCGTCAAACAACACTTGATCTGGTGCCACACAATGTAGCTTAGATAGGGGGACCATATTGTTCCAGTTCACCAGGGCAACATCCCAATGCATTCAGGTACTGTTTACCAGTTTCATACCAGTACTAGTATCTAGGCAATGCAAATTTGTAAGTACAAAAACCATTGCAATGTCAGTTTAAAAAAAAAAAACTGAAATCGGGGCTCGGGGAAGTTCAATTTTGGGTTAAAGCGTATCAAAAGGCCTATTCATTGGCCTGCAAGAAAGACTCACTTTCTCTTATTCTTTTATTTATTTATTTATTTATTTTTAATATACCCTCACGTGACTTATGAACTAGTTGTTTGGAAGTGATGTTTATTGTGTAGACTGAATATTCTACTCCTTAATCCATATGGACAGAAGCCAGCTGCTGTAGATTTTCTAAAGACAGATATTGTTTCCAGGCCATGCCACAGCTGTTCATGTTGGAAGTCACCATACATTTAAATGTAATCATTCTTTAAAATATGTAAGATTATTTTAAAGAATAAGAGCAAGTTTGTCAAGAGAGCCACATGCTAGGTCTTAGCAGTTATGTCACCAATGTGAGCAAAGTATTTCAGTCCCTATTTAAATGACCAAAGCACATTTGTAAGAGGGATGGAAAAAAAACAGTATAAACTAGCAAGACACTACTGTACTTAGAACAATAACGTACCTGTGCCTTCAGCTATGTTTCTTCTTGTTATATCATGAAGTTTGTGTCAGAGTAGGGGGAGGAAAGATGTAGTCCAGGGGTTGATGCAGGACTACACCCCCCAGAATGCCATGGGGTTGGAATTAGCTAGGATGGGAAACATCTGGCTCTAATGAAATGTGTGTTTTGTGGGTGCCTATGCACAGCCACATGTGAATATAATTACTTAATTGGTGTGGGGACTGTGTAATGGTTGAATGGTGTGATTGTTTTGTTGAAAAATGTGGAATGTGGTCAGGTGGTAATTAAATGATTGAGTGTCAAGTACCCCTAGTCACACCCTATAAAAAGAACAAAAAATGATTGTTTGGAAGAGACTGTCTGTGTGAAGGTCTGTGAAGTGATGTGACCTGTGCGGTTCTCCTGAAAATCCAAAAGGTACTATGTTAAAAAAAATGTTTTGTTGAACTGGGAAACGTCTTCGCTGTCCGGCTGATAGTTTAGGTCATAGTGAGAAGTTTAGTTTGGACTCCAATGGGAGTTAGGTTTTTGTTTATTTGTTTTTGCTACACTGTTTTGGTTAAACCTTTTGTTTCTGTATGAATAAAAGTGTGCAGAAAAGCACTCAACTAAGTATCTCTGGGTGAGTGCTATTCCTGCCATTGTAGGCCTTGACAGCCAGTCACGTTATCACAAGTTAAATGTGTTTTATTCTTGAAAGAAAATAAGTACTCTTCAAAAACAGGCTCTAGATTTATGAAGGACTTTCCACCAATTTAATAATTATATCCTAAATATCACATAACTGGTAACAAACATAAAATAACCTTATGTGGTGTTTATATGTTTTGTATGATTAACACTTACTTTACATATACAAAAAATAAAGCTTTTTTTGACTTTGGTGTAAAGTCCACGAAAGCAGGATAAATGAGGAAAGGAAATCCTGGTAATTCTCTGAATTATGCTTAGCAAAGTTCAACTGCAGTAGGTTGACGAGTTTTTCTTTAATTAATTTTCCAATGGGTACTACTCAAGAGATCATATCTTGTTCATTGCTTTGATTTTAAAACACTTTATGTTGCATTATATAACTCATTTTTCAATGCATCATTTATAATATGTTTCAGAGGGCTCCCATTTTGAAAACTAATTCCCATCAGCCTTCCTCCTCACTCCTCTCTCGAATGATGCAAGTACTGTATTTCATACTGTTATTGACTAAGGTGATTTCTTTAGAATCAAATACTCGGGCAGACCCGGCCCAAGGGAAGCTGTATGTGGGAATTGTAAAGTGGAAAGGTGTAGAACAGCTCTCTCTGTAAGAGATACTTTTATTATGAAACTCTCTTTTAAAATATTTAATAAACTTAAGGCTTGGTTGAAACATAAGCAATTTTGCAATAATTAATTTAATCAGGATGTATTTAAACTTGAGTTGTGTATATTGAATATTTATATTCTATTAATTGTACTGTAACTTGATTATGTAAGCTGCACATTGTTATGCACTTTTAATAAGTAAGTTATGACTAATGTATGTATTTGTAATCAAATATATATAGGAGGTTATTGGTATAGTTTTAGATAAGTAATATGGATTTGTTACAGTTGTCAATGTCTGCCTGGGGACTGTCCATGGATATTCGTCTACTGGCTAAATTGAAAATGCAATGCATCTTGTGTCATGTAAGTGACAGTTATGTTATAATTGTGTGTCCCTGCTAAATAAATACAATAAACAAATAAACTTGGATTCTACATGCAAAGATACCAGGTGGATTCTGATATAGAGAAATTATCACAATTCAATACTGAATACTGTCAGACTGCTCGTGAACATCATAAAAAATCTTAGAAAAGGTGAATGATAAATACATTCATTTTTTTTTAAGCCACCTACTGTTAAACATGGATTTCCCCCTTTTTTTAAAAAAAATAAAATTAATTAATTAATCTCTTGACCCCAGAAAGGGTAAAAGGCAATGGGAAGACACTCCTTGCTTGATTTTTTTTGGCTGTCAGTGGTGTCCAGCACTACAAGCCTCTGAACCAGTTTACACTGTCTGATGACAAGGGGACTTCCAGATTCTCTTAAGCTTATGATAAAACATAGGTTAAAACTTGCCATGTATTTCCTTAATATGCAGAAGATACAATTTACACACTGAGGATCCATTGAGAAGTTTTATAAGGCCTGGCAACCCTTCCTAGCACATGTCGATCAACTTAATCTTCCATCACTTCCATAAACATCATCAGCTACATAAACCTCATTTAATAAATTACTAAGCTTCTTTCTTTCTTTCTTTCCTAGAGAACCTTAAGTTCACGTGTTCATGTGATTGTATTGTTTGATTGGTATTGAAAAACAGTAAACTGAATTTTTAAAACAAATTGAAAACGTGTCTTCTGTTTCAGTTTGTTAGTTTGATGACACCAGTTTTCACATTTGCAGATCATTACTGGAAAAACAAACAAACTGCAACGATTTTCATTACTCAGTTCATTAATGACTAGCAAAAGCAGTAGCAGAAGCAAACGTATTTGAAGGCTGGTGGCTGGTATTAATAACACTCAGTGACAGTAGGACTCCAATGCCCATGCATCAGGAACACTGCAAAATGATTATTCTCTTTTTGTAGGTGGGTAATGTTCCAGTTCTAATCTAATCCAGTGGTTCCTAGAAGGAGAAACATTTCATTCAGTGGAAATGAATTTAGAGAAAATCTGCTTGTTAATGTTACACCTACTTTAAACTCCCACGCTCCTACAAAACTGTTTGTAGCAGCTAGTAACGGAGCAACCAATGCAACATCAAGCTAGATGTATGACGCTATGGCCAAATATTTTGCATCACCTAGATTTTTGGATTGAGACGTAATTTAAAAAATAAAAAAACCCCAAAGAAACTTTATGAACATAATTTATTTAACATCATGTAATCAAATAAACTACACAATGATATCGCAAAAGTCTACCAGAAGCCAAAATAATAGTACAATATTTCATGTTAGATTTTTCAATTTTTGTCAGTTTTTCGTAAAGTACATGGGAAAACTACAAAGCGTATGTAATTCAATATGTTAAAGTAGCATTATTCTGCAGGTTTCATTCGACTTTATGAACTAAAAAAATGAATTTTATAGGGTGATGCAAAACATTTGGCCATAGCTGTATTACTTGTCAATGGTGATAATTTAAGGCATCAGTGGTGAATGAAATTAGTGTGCACAGTCTGGTCCCGGAGGCAGACAGCATTCATTATGATGATAGATAACATTTATATAACTTTCTCATCCTATCTTCTCATTCCCACTTTCTGTAGAGATGCGTACATTCTGACCAAAGGTGGTTACTATTAGTTCTATTTGCAATTTAAATTACCTGCAGGTCAATATAAAGGTTCTCTTTGGTATGTGATTAACTTTAGAGTTAGTTTTAAAAGACTAACAGGTGGGTAATAAAAAAAAAAAAAACACTTTCCGATCATTGTGCGCCTTAGGATTCCGCTTTTTTTGAAGAGTTATTAAATTGAATTTAATAATAGAACGAGGATTCCAATCAAAACAGCCAATAAAGCCCAACTAAATTATTATTATTTGTTTATTTAGCAGACGCCTTTATCCAAGGCGACTTACAGAGACTAGGGTGTGTGAACTATGCATCAGCTGCAGAGTCACTTACAACTACGTCTCACCTGAAAGACGGAGCACAAGGAGGTTAAGTGACTTGCTCAGGGTCACACAATGAGTCAGTGGCTGAGGTGGGATTTGAACCAGGGACCTCTTGGTTACAAGTCCTTTTCTTTACTGGACCACACAGCCTCCTTTATAAATGACTTTCTATGTGGAATGCCCAACCACATAAAAAAAATAAATCATTGATATATATTCAAAAATTGAATAATAGGTGCTAATTGAGCTAATGGATAGCAATTTGTAGAGTACAGTATACTTTATTTGGGGGATGATATGAAAATAAGAACCCATAACTTGTATACTTACTGGAGTCCACTGGAGGGAGCAATGGAGCTTGATCCTGCCATTTAATGAGTATGCATTTACCAACCCACCACCCCCCAATAGCCTTGAAAAAAACATTTCTAGTGTATGACATGAGGTTTTGCATTATGGGCCCACCACCAGTTCTGATGCCATTTCATATGGACACATCCAAGTGCAATGCTTACATATTCGTTTAAACATGTTTCAGCCTTAAATACTTTTCATTTCTTGAGCAGTGACATTCTCTGCAGTCATGCACTGATCCATCTTAAAAAGAAACTTCTGGACCATTCCAAGCACTTGCTACATTCTTTCTTTTTTTTTTTTTTTTTTTTTTTACAATAGTCTTATAGCTAAAATTATCTCCAAATGAATCTAATAATATGAAAGCAATTATATAAAGAGAAGATGATTTACTAGCAGTGAAATGGGATTCTATTTCAGGACTGTATCAATTACACCAAAGAGCAGAAAAGGAAAGTCTTGTGCTAGAAGCTTGTCAATAACCATTTATATATTTTCAGATGATCTCAAAGCTAGTTAAAGAGAACTCTATTATTGTCTTGCTATATGTAATCTGATATTACTTTTCTGTAAATGAGTACCCCTGTCCATTTATCAGATGGTTAATAATTACATCATATATCATAACTATTGTAATCATACACATGAGGAATTTCCTAATGTCCTAAGACTATTATTCTGGCTACCAATCTTATTTCTATTTAAAATGGTTAATTAAATTTCATGTTTAGAAATAAAAATCCATAATAGTAAAAGTGGGCTTGTTAAATATTTGATAGTTTCAGATATATTCATTACACCATGTATTATATCTATACAGTTCCTACACATGTCTCTTTCCATTCTGCAATGTGGTTTTCATGTTTGTGAAGATGGATGCTGTTTCCTCACTTTCTCACATGATATAAATAGTTTAGTGTACGGAAATAATGATACTGATAATGCCAATAAGAAGTTATATGATTAATCAGATCTGTTCTGTTACAGGTGCATATTACATTATAGGACTACATTATAGACTTGCTGATGTTGTTTGGGCACATGTGATTCTTTGAATAAGGGAGTGCCACCTTGATTGAATACTGGCTGGTTGAACATACACACAATACGACTGTGAAGTATTTTACAGCAGATCATTAGGCCATTGGTATGTTGCTTACTGTCCCAATACTTCCCTGTAAAGTAATTTGTAGCATGCAGGGGATGTGGCAGTCAACAGGGTGAATGCAGCCTCTCTTTAAAGCGTGTGTGAGGCTCTATGTATTTTGTATAAGGCTGGGCCTTACAGTGTATTAATGATTTAAATGGTGATTCACCATCTGTCCTGTCTTTCCTCGCGATGTCCTAAATGTGTAGACCTGTGTAGACCAGAAGAATTTTCCAGGGCGCTTGACAAAATCAATCACTCTAGACAGTGTTATTAGCAGTGCTTGAGCCGGATCCTGCCGGAACAGGATCCGGCACCTCTCAGATTTTACTTTTTTTGTTCCGGCACCTAATTTGTCCGGATCCGGTACCTCTCGCGGCATGATTTATTATTTTTTCCACTGTTTGCACTGTAAACATTCTAATAAAAGCGATCAGAGTTAAAGTTGCTTCTGCCTCCTCGTTATTTCTCCCGCCCCCAGTAAAAGCGCATCCTATCCTGCCACACCGATTCCAGACCGGCTCTCTTATTTGTACATAGAGGTTATGGGGCGGGCCGGCGAGGTAAGTAACTGATCTTGAAACAGTGGTGGTCAGCTAGCCGGAGGTCCCTACGTGATCACGTCACGTAGCCTAGTCTAGTCGTCGCTACTGAATTTGAAACGTGTCGTGGGAAAGGAAAGCCAAATCAAAAATGAGGGGGAAACTGCTCCTGATGGCGATGCCTTAGCTAGCAGCACTGTCTTCGCTGCTAATCCCGCCAGTTTAGCGTCACCACCGGCACGTCCTCCACTAGCTAGTAGCCCTACTAGTGAGTCAGACTCGGCGGGAGAGGGGGGCGGGGTTGGGGAGGACTAGTGATGGGCAGTTCGATTCTTTTTAGTGACTCGATTTATTTGATTCAGTTCAGTTTGGTGAATCGATTCATTTCGTTCATTTGATTCACTGATTCAATGACACAAAACTAATCAATGTAGACCGCATTAAGATTGTTTACGTAGGTTTATTTGAACCGGAAAGAACGAGTCGTTCACAAACTACACATCACAAAAGCTAGGGAGAATCTATATTTGGTTGACTTGGTTCATAAACATTAAATTAAATATAGTTTGACAAAAAATAATAATATATATTTAAAATACTGGAGATAACATAACAGTTTGAACCATTAGCATTGTTTAGCCATCAGTATCAATCTAATCTAATTTAATTTAATCTTTAAAAAAAAGTCAGTTGCATTTCTTATGTGTATTTTTTTCTATACATTTGGAGTCACCCATTGTTTTTTACAACAACAAAAAAGAGAGCCTCGAACGAGTGGTATTTGTGGAACTAATCCGTGGTATTTATTCAGCACATAGCAAAACGCTGTTTGCCCAATTCCACTTCTATCCAGTAAATCTTTGGGATTAGTCAAGTAATCAATCACACGTTGAAGCACACCCATAACCGCAACATGTACATTTTATATAAACAAAGTTTAAACGTGTATATATTTAGTATTTTTCAGTGTTTAACACAGTAAAACAACATTTAGAAAATGTAAATTTAATGTGCGTGTAAAATATAATAGACGTTTAAGAACATCATCCATTAGAATGTGCAATATCCTCCTAAAAGGTTGTTGTATCGTAGCTAATACTACGTTTCACCTTGTGGACTAAGGGGAATCGCCGTCATTATTAAATTATAAAATATTTAACCGTAGTTGTAAATTGTCATGTATAAAATACATTCATTCCTCAAGGTCAAATATGTAATCACAAGTTATATAATTAAGCCTTGGGTACAGTAACGTTACAATACCAGTAGATGTTTGTATTTATTTATTTTGGAAATGAGGTGTATATCATTATTATTATTATTATTATTATTATTATTATTATTATTATTATTATTTAGTAATTTGGCTTTCAGCATTATAAAACTGGAGACTGAATATGGTCGCCAGCTGAACTTCTTGCACTGGCATAAAATTCCCTTCATGTTGTCGAGCCCATGCTGTATCTTTGTGTGTGTGTGTTTTTCATTTAGCTGTTCCTCATCTACTGTTATGTGTCTACTCTTGACAGTTGCTGGTGCACTTATTTATTTGTATTTATTTATTTTAATATTGTCTTCACTCAGAAAGTTGGTGTTGTACAGTTGTCTGGAGTTTCATCCCCAAATATATTAAAGGAAATAGCTGGAATGTCACTCATTTTTGGCTGTGGTTTTGTAACTAATAACAAATAAAATGGCAGTTTGTCGTGGAATTTAGAATGCAGTGGTGCATAGTGATTTATTCAGTGTGAAGCGGCTCATTAGTATGCAAGCCATGGCATATGCTATATATACACACGGTCATGTGATGGGCATTCCAAATTGGGGGTAAAATAATTGGAGATTCTAGATAAAAAAAAAAAAATAATAACCATATTTTTAGAGTACATGATTTTCAATACAATAATGAGTCCTGGGAATTGAGAGCAAGTCTACAGTACACAATGTATCACGCAGGAATTCCTTCCATTGTACCTAAGTGTTCAGAAGCAGCACTATCATTTATTGTCACCATGATAAATACATTGAGGTCACCATGAAGCAAATATACATTTTGTTTGAGTAAGCAGAACACATAACTAGGTATAGCACAGACTATACACAATTCACTTTGTCTATTCATTCACAGTAGTCCCTTATACTCTAATTGTACAATGATAAAGGTGTAGTGCAGTATGATGAAACATTAGCTGAAACATTTGTCTGTGTCTATTGCTTGTCCAGTATAAGCAGGTTCGACTGTAGAGTGCAGCAGTTTTCTTGAATAAATAATATATATATATATAAGAAATATATATTTCTCCCTGTTTTCTCCTCAATTTGAATGTCACCTCACTGCTGTAACCCACATACCGGCCTTGAATGACTTAGTGTCAATGTGCATTTTCTGTTCCCACTTCCAAGCTAATCACCACTCAGCTGAACCCAAGAAGCGGGTGTTGCCAACCTCCGGAACACTGGAAGACAGTGTTCAGCCTGGCTCATCTCCCCTTGGTTTCATCTGGTGGCTGACCAGTATGGGCTGCTGTGGCAAGGACAAGTGACAACACCCTAGAGCATAAAGGTCAATACAGCACTCCCTGTGGACCCCCAGCCAAGACCTGTGAGCTTCCAGGAGTATGATTCAATCCAAACTGTACTCGGCAGTGACTTTTAATAGTTGTGCCACGCAGGGACCCATGTATACTATATTCTTTATTACAAAATGTTAAAATTAAGTTGAATGATAAGCCATTAATGTGCATGATGTCATTTATTTCTATAACAGATCCCTTGTTTCTACAATCAATTTAATGGGCAGTCGATGTATCCTGTATTCATTTTTCTATTTAGGTTTAATGAAGCACCATGTAAAGGCTCCCCTTATTGATAACCAATACAGTGGGCTGCTAAACAGAACCTAGTATCCAGCATTTGTCAAACCAGTTTATTAAATTAATTCCCAGGTCTTTTGAATTCCTGGGCCAGGTTAAGGCCAAGTAATAATTTGCCTTTTAAATTCCCTTTTTGTAAATGCCTGAGGATACAAAGTGTGCCATATAAAAAGGAATAGAAACACAATGTTCTGTATGCGTGTAATGACACAACAGAGTATACAACGGCTACTGGGTTGTATCCATAAATAGCTCAATGTGATGTACAGTGTTTATAAGAAGGGTTTTCAAAAACATTATCATTACGATGATATATACAAATAAAAAGTACACTACCCTCAAACATTTAGAAATACTAAAAGAAACTCAAATTCAATGACAAACTGTGACAGAGACAGAATGATTCTTGGTGATAAAGCTCCCTCCCGACCTGTGAGGGTGCTGTGTAAAGGGAACAGAGTGCCCAGGACTGGATGGCCAGACAATTCCTTACCAGGGTTAGATGAAAGTTGGCCATCTAGAAAGGGGGCGGAGCTACAGTACACTAACTCATCGACCCAGAAAGGAAACGATGTGGCAGCCGAGGACTGGATGAGCGGTTGCATTCATTAACCAAGGGGTCATGATTGACGGTACAAAAGGGGACGTAGCAAAGTGATGTGTATGGTTAAAAGCTGAACCGGATGGAGAACGTGCATTGTAATCATGAGTGTTTTGTTTGTTTTTGTCGTGTATAAGGAACCACTTTGTCGTGTATAAGGAACCACTTTGTTTGTTGTTATTAGACGGCTGAGCATGATCCGGAGCTGTCGCCAAACACCAGCACTTACCTGGACATCACTGCACCAATTGAATAAACTGTATTTACACAACAAGCACTATATCACTCACTGTGGACTTGTGTTTGTGTTTTGTGTTACGTGTGGGTGTTAAAGACCAGGACTATTATTTCAGGACCAACCTGCGGATTAAAACAGAGAAATACATGCCGCTATATTGCCTGTTCTCACTGTTATTATTTACTGCCTTTTGTCATCAGACTTTGGATTGTACAAATAAAACACCATTGCACCTGGATTATCATTGTCTGTTTGTTTATTGATCAACGCAGCACTCCTGCACCTGCACACTGTTAACCACTTTGCCAGACAAACGTTTTGACTCAAAGTCTTTTTCAATGTCTTCAAACATTGCAGTATGCAGTGTAGCAGCACAATAGTTAGAACAAAAACAGATCATTGTCCGGTTTACTGTAATCAAGAAACACGTGTATGATTCCTTCTTTGTAAAGTATTGGGTGCGATCATTACTATTAGTGAAAGTGGTGATTTACAGGTTTATTTGTGCACAATGGTGAAGTCTAGTACGGGTTTATTTGTTGGCGGTTGAGCTACAGCTCCCGGAGTTTAGCCTTCTATAATGACAAATTACAGTTTAAATAGACAGGCAAAAACAACACAAAACTCACGGTTCGTCCTTATAGGTCTTTCTGTAACCATGCCCAAGGAACAGATTGCTTGGCTACATCCTCTAATATACCTTCAGTCACGCCCCCTTCAGTAGCGAGTGCAATCACGTATCCTCCAATCTATGACTGACACATTGCCTTCTGCATTAAGGCGATGACGTCTGGTATTGTGACTCCGCCCCCTTTCTGGATGACCGACTTCCAACTGACCCTGGAATGAACTGCCTAACCATCCAGTCCAGGGTACACTGTTCCTGTTATACAGAATCCTCACAGGTCGGGAGGGAGATTGTTGATTCATTCGCTTTCTGTCACAGATGGGGACAGTGTTTTTTTTTTTTGCAAAAGAGATGTGTATCGCCTTGTGACACAGAAAGAATGAATCTTGATTATAAATCTCTCTCCCGACCTGTGAAGGCGCTGTGTAAAGGGAACAGTGTGCCCCGGACTGGATGGTCCGACAATTAATTTCAAGGGAAAGGTGGAAGTCGAACATCTAGAAAGGGGGCAGAGCTAAGGTACACCAAGTCATTGCCCCAGAAGGGAAGCGATGTGGCAACCGCAGATTGGAGGAGAAAGGGTTGCACTTGCTAACCAAGGGGGCGTGATGAACAGTACAAAAGGGGATGTGGCTAATTGATCTGTTGCTTTTGTTACGGTTAAGAGAGAACCGCTGAAAGGAGAACTATAATTGTACCGTGAGTGTTTGTTTTGTCGTGTCTAATTATATACTTGTTTGTTTATTAGACGGCTAACACGTACCAGGAGCTGTCACTTAAGGCCAACACCAACCCGGAAAACACTTCACAAATAAATTGTATTTCACCACTTGCACGTTAGAACTCACGCTGGACTTGTGGTCATGTGTGTGTCTTTGTGTGTGTTATACTGTTGTTATTATTTCGGGACTGTAAACCCTTTGCTGTGTATTGCCCAGGATTATAAAAATAAATGTGTTTGTCTGTCTTCTGTTTCATAATCACATCACCTCTACACCTGCGTACTGCAAACCACTTTGCCACACC
This sequence comes from Acipenser ruthenus, assembly GCF_902713425.1. NCBI lineage: Eukaryota > Metazoa > Chordata > Actinopteri > Acipenseriformes > Acipenseridae > Acipenser > Acipenser ruthenus. The sequence continues at coordinate 11,730,525 of NC_081200.1, read as the reverse complement.
CCTGATTCAGATTCAGATACTGGGGTGAAGATACTCCTGTATGATTTCTGAGGAAACTTTCACCTCAGATCCACGCTTTCAGGAGCATCTACACATAAACCTAAAATTCACAATTTTACCCTAAATCTTAATCTTGACATTAAAGACACAGTCTGTTTGCAAAATTGCCATTTATTTCCCCAGCGGGCTATTCAGATATTAGTATGCGTACAACACTCTGTGCCTGACAAATCCACAAAATCCGCTATGGTAAGCATGATTTAAAAAAATGTACTATCAAAATTCACATTGGTAAACTTTTTATACATTTTCATTAGTGTATGACCTACTAATTATGGCAAGATGAAGATTTGTCTTATTAATCTTGTAAAGCACTCCCAAGATTGCTAATGCCTAATAGCATGTTTTGAATCATTACCCATTATAGTGCTTAACAGAATCCACTAACATAGACATTTTTATGATGAACTGTTGTTTAAATATATAAGAAATAAATACAAAAACTATATCCATATTTATTTTGAAGCGGGCAGTTCGTCTGGAGGGAGTACAGTAGTACAGTATTCCTTCACTAATTACAAATATTATAATTTAAAGGGTAAGGTTTGCGGTATAGTGATTGCAATGTTATGACTCATTTTCTTACATTATTTAAGGACTGAAATGGCTTCGTTGATGATGCTATCTTTACCATTCCTATATACAGTATAGTCAAAATAAGTCTTTCAATTATTCTAAAGCAAAGTCTACATCAGTTCAGTCACTATGCTTTGTAACAATACGTCAACATAAATATAGATACAAAAAAATATTCAATGCTTATACTCACTGTAGTGCAATATTAACATATTTTAAAACTTTTGCTCCTTGAAAAAAAGTTGAGTAGAGGAAGTTAAAAGAATAGGTAGAAGCATTTAATCATTATGGCAGACAGAGGGTATTTTGAGAATCCTATTCAACACAAATACAATTAATTAGCTGTCTCCTTAAATTCCCTTGGTGCTATAACTCTGTTAAATACACTTTTTAAATACATGTGAAATATTTTTTTTACTAACTCTTCTGTACACAATGGTCCAAAATATTGACACTAGTAATCCTCAAATTTAAACCGTCTTCACTTTGAAAACGTTTGTGTTGAGCAGCATCAACATCAACAGTAAATAATACAGTCTTCTTAAATACTGCTTGGCACTGTTTAAGCTTTTTTTTTTTTTTTTTTTTTTTAGCAACTCGGTTTAACTTGAAATACACAAAAGATTTACATAAAACTAAAGAAATGTCTTAGTGGTTTGTCTTTATCCTTCGTTACTGTGTAATGTAATCAACCTGTATCCGTGTAGTACAGTATGGACAGTAATATACTGCACTGATGACAAAAGGATTGCCCTTTCTTTAAAACTTTTACAACTAATGCCAAAAGTTGGCTCCACGTCCTTGTGATCTGTATACGCAAGCTGTGACTAACAACTAATTTGTGAGTGTTCTACACAGCTACAATGGGATGTATGAGGGTTAATTGGTTCAAGACAGTTGCCCCATCTCTGGTGTTGATGATGAAAGTCAGTCTTTTCAAGATTATCAATTTTATACTCATTAAACCAAACTTCTTGTTAAACCCTGACAACTGATATGTATTATTCAAACTGACATTGACAAAAGCCTTAAGGTTCGTTTGAAGTCTCCAGGTTTTAAAGATTTTTTTTTTCATTGAGAATGATTTATTTTCAACACATCGTCAGTACTGACCTTTCCTGTTCATCCTCTGAACAACACAGGCACAACCATCCCACATTAAACAGATAAATGAAAGAAATGTCAGTATCTATTGCATGGGATGACATAGGTTTCACAGAGTTGCTAAAGCTTTGGATCTTTAATGGATGATTCTGCAACTCAGTAGCTGTTTAAATGAGCTGTAGAATTGTCAGACCAGGAATAAGCAAAATGTCCACAGTACCAGGGTTTTGCTATTTGTACCTAATTAAAGTTGACCATGGTTTTTATTATGTTTTACCATAAGTCTCTGTGCTTAACAGTAAAATAAAATAAAAACAATCCTAAATAATTAAAAAAAGAATATTGGAATCGCTCTGCAAGACAAATGATGCCTAACATAATAGATAATTCAATAATAATTTAATAACAGGTAAGTTATAGACATCAGTTACAGGACCCTTTATGACCCACAGTGCTCCCCCTCATTTTGAACTTCCCCCTGCAGAGTTGCATTGCTGAAGTGGATTTTTCCTACAGCAGCATTGCATCAGCAGATGACTGCTGACTTTAAAACCACACTGCAAGAACATTGCCAAGTTTGATAGGGCTCCAGGCCTGGGACCTCTCGTACTAAAGCATAGCACCAATACCGCTGAACAAAGGAGCCGCCTCTTTTGTGCAGTGGTATCAGCACTATGCTGATACCACTGCGCCTGGCTGTGTTAATCGAGATTGTTACAATTTATATATATATATATATATATATATATATATATATATATTACATTATTCATTTAAAATGTTGTTACCTATAAACTATTTTTGTAAAATGAAAACAACACTGTTTTTATATATATATATATATATATATATATATATATATATATATATATATACAGTGTCACCAAAGTTTGGTGCTTCTTTCATTTGTTTGGTGTGCAAGGTAATCAAACATGCAATCTTCAGGTGTGAAAAAGTTATTGCCCCCCCCTAGTTAACTCAACCCAATTAAAGGTATAATTAGAGTCAGCTGTTTGAGTACTTTGGTTAACAACCAGGTTTGATTTGGGCCAGCCCTGCCCAATATAAATCTGACTAACTTTGGCCCTTACCATCAGAGTGAAGTTGTCAGCACACAGGTTCTAGAGGCACATCATGCCACGATCAAAAGAAATTCCTGAAGACCTCCGGAAAAAAGTTGTTGATGCCTATCAGTCTGGAAAGGGTTACAAAGCCATTTCTAAGGCTCTGGGGCTCCACCGAACCACAGTCAGAGCCATACTGTCCAAATGGAGAAAGTTTGGGACAATAGTAAATCTTCCTAGGAGTGGCCGTCCTGCCAAGAGCAAGGCATACAATCGTCCAGGAAGTCACAAAGAACCCTAGAACAACATCCAGGGATCTGCAGGCCTCTCTCGCCTCAGCTAAGGTCAGTGTTCATGACTCCACCATCAGAAAGACACTGGGCAAAAATGGCATTCATGGCAGAGTAGCAAGGTGGAAACCATTGTTCACTAAGAAGAACATGAATGCTCATCTCAAGTTTGCCAAAAAGCACCTGGATGATCCTCAAGAGTTCTGGAACAATGTTCTATGGACAGATGAGTCAAAAGTGGAACTTTTTGGCTGACATGGGCCCCGTTATGTCTGGTGAAAACCAAACACTGCATTCCACAGTAAGAACCTCATACCAACGGTCAAGCATGGTGGTGGTAGTGTCATGGTTTGGGGATGCTTTGCTGCATCATGACCTGGACGCCTTGCCATCATTGAAGGAACCATGAATTCTGCTCTGTATCAGAGAATTCTACAGGAGAATGTCAGGCCATCCGTCCGTGAGCTGAAGCTGAAGTGCATCTGGGTCATGCAGCAAGATAATTATCCAAATTACACAAGCAAGTCTACATCAGAATGGTTGAAGAACAAGAAATTTAAAGTTTTGGAATGGCCTAGTCAAAGTCCAGACCTAACCCCCATTGAGATGTTGTGGCAGCACCTGAAACGAGCAGTTCATGCTCGAAAACCCACAAATGTCACTGAGTTGAAGCAGTTCTGCATGGAGGAGTGGGCCAAAATTCCTCCACAGCGCTGTGAGAGACTAATCAATAACTACAGGAAGCGTTTGGTTGCAGTTATTGCTGCTAAAGGTGGCTTAACCAGTTATTGAGCCTAAGGGGGCGATTATTTTTTCACACGGAGCCATTGGGTGTTGCATAACTTTCTTTAATAAATAAATGAAATATGTATCAAATTTCTGTGTTATTTGTTCACTCAGGGTCCCTTTTATCTAATATTAGGTTTTGGTTGAAGATCTGATAACATTCAGTGTCAGAAATATGCAAAAATGCAGAAAATCAGACAGGGGGCAAATACTTTTTCACGGCACTGTATATATATATATATATATATATATATATATATATATATATATATATATATATATATATATGGTAGAGCTGTCTTACACATAGTGACACCCCTTTCCATTACCTGTATTTGAAAGAACTCTGTGGTTCAAATATTTGGCCATTTTATTTCGGATTTCACACTTTTAAAATAGTATACTTTCAATTGAGGCATCAGTATTCTCCCTCACGTTTCACTGAAGTCTCTCTCTCTCTTTGTGGATTTCTCATCCACTGTGCTTGTGTTACAGTACAGGCTTACTAAATAATTCCGTGGTTCTCTCATGACCCGATGCCAACATGCTGTCAAATGTACTCAGAGTTCAGTTGTATTCCTTATGATAGAGCACGTGAGACAAGGAGGAGGCTCCAGTATAGATAGAGCCAGAAAAAGGTTAGAACAGGGAGAGTTGAAGCGGTTGCACGGGACGGAGTGAGGGGAACACTAGAAGTATTAAAACAGTCAGAAAGGACGGAAAGAAATGTAGACTTGAAACTATTTTAGGCAGCAAGAACAGCATATGTGTGGTATTCCAGCTCCACACGACCAACACGAGAACATAATTGTTACCCTAGTTAGGGACAATCTCTGAAACAGCTAGAGGCGATTCTCCGCGTGCACAGCTGGTCCTGCACCCTCATTCACCTTCCTGTATTATATGTGTGACTCTCCTTTCTTCCATCACGACAACACGGGGAGAACGACTTCAGCACTTGAGCGAAGGACAGCTCCTCGCTTTCACACGGAAAGCAGGCGAGTGTTTCTCTCCCCGTCAATCGCACTGCCAATTCAGACTCAAATACGGCAAACCGGTTCCAGTTCAGCTTTGCACCTCTGAACACCTCCTATGAAGCTGCATTGCAAGTGCTCAACTAATTGATATCCACCTTTGGGAAAGCGACGTTTTCACCCTAGGCTCAATATGTACCAGGGGCACGTGCAGGTAAGCGTTTATTTATGTTCCGCTTAAAAATGGGACATTGCATGAATTTGAAAGATTATTAATAAAACGATTTAAGAACGACAACACGAATGAATGGCTTTATGAAACACCAAGGACATGTTCAATAAGAGATGTACAAATAAAACAAATGCATGTAGGGACATATATGTATAACAATGTGGGCAACAATAATAATAAAATAATAAAATATAATAATAAAATGTGCATGCATGTCAGTGAAGGGCATGGCAACTCTCACAGGGACTACTTGTAATTCTAAACAAGTAGCCTTTACTGGTTTGCGGGTTCATTCAATGTCGAACAGCGCTGCTCCCTGGGGAGGATGCGTTGTCCTAACCAGCTGTACACATGAGTCCTTTGGCCAGCACTGGCTCTTTTGTCGAGTATATATTTAAACAGGAATGAATGCTGTCTGTTCAAAACTGAGTCAGCATAACACTGAACCGGTAGTTTCAGCGAGTCTTCATTTGTATTGGGCTGGGCGCAGCAGGCTGTTGAAATACTGTATGTTTCAATAAGTATTGGTTTTAACCTTGACCATTTCTCAGGCAAAGAAACGCACAGTAGCGTTTAGAAAATGAATGTGTGGTGTACGATTTTGTTAAGATCAGTAGACTGTGGACATTATTCCTCTGATTTAGTTAGTGAGGCAGTGAAATACTTATAATACATTCTTAGTTACCGGCGTTGAAGGTGTGTTTTTTTTCTTTCTGTAACACGCGTTGATGTACAGGCAGGGAATTACAGAGAATTACAGAGAGGCAATGGCTTCTTTAGTAAGAGCTTATGGTAGTTTATGGAATAGTATACATACCGGTATGTGTACTTCTGATATTTAATGAGTATGCATACAGTACAACCGCGGAATATTTAACAAAAATGCCCCCCCTAACTCACGTGATTAATATTGGCATCTGTCAGCTGTCACAGCAAACAGTAATGTATGCTTCCAGAATTTGAGGCTATATTTTTGAAGGTTACCTACACTACTAGAAAGTGTACTATATAACATCTCAGGCTGTGTTCACACTGGGTCCGTTTAGAGGGTTTGATCCGCACTAGGCGGTACGTTTGGTGTGAAGTTTGAACAGCAAAGTCCGCTTGGGAAACGAACCGACGGGTGGACCGCTGTACAGTATTTAGCATGCAGTGCAATTGAGAGAATAATCAAGTTATGGAATCAGTTAACAATGTGTATCTAAATTAGTTATTCTTCATGTCATAGACTTATGTATCAGATGCGTTTGATTAATGTACTGTACAAATTATTATGGAGGCAGGATGGAACTTTTGCTCCCTATTTGTACAATATGGTGTTGTGTGTCCCTTTGAAAAATCTGCTCTCTGTTGTTTATCAGATTATCTTTACAATGGAACCCTTTTTCAAAAGAGTGCCCAAAACACTCATTTGGAGTCTCCATCTGTCAAGTTTCTTTGTTCTGTGGGTAATGTTCTTTTCACAGCAACCACCCACCCACTGCCAAGACAATATTTAAGCTGTGGCACGACACTCAGCATGCCAGCTTGTTCCTTCATATTAATGTAACCAAATTAGCAAAATCTAAACTTCCCTCCTTGTCCAATCAGATGCCTTCCAGATAGAACTACACGAGGGACCAGTATCTACTTGTGCTTAGCAGGTGTCACACAGACACATATCCAACACAATATGACACAACAATAGCTGCTAAGCATTGACAGTCATATCACTCATGATGGTTGCTAAAAAATGAATTAGTTCATGGAATCATGTTTCAGTCCTTTTGTTCCTCTTATGTAGACCATATTGGTCTGTTGTGTAGACTTCCTTTGTGCTCCTTCCATTCTAACCCAAATGTGATAGTGTATTTATCTCTCTTGGGGTAACCAGTGTGTCAAAGTTCTTAGCCAGGAAATGTATTCATTCATCTGTGAATCTTAATCTATCTAGTAAGAAAAAAAACACTACACTACTCCCTGCATTCTTCCTCAGTGTATTCCTTTTTTTATTTAGAGTGACCTGGTTTTCTCCACAATTTAGATTGTCCAATTACTGTATTTCTCCTCACAACAGCTCAGGGGAACTGGTTTATGAGTATTCTTCAATCCCACTGCCAATCGCCTCTTTACACAGGAGAGCTCACAAGGGCCCGTCCAGTTGGGGCTGCTATAGGCTGTCAATTTTGCCTCCCTAACCCAAGTGCCAGAGGCAATGTGATGCACCCTGTGTAAACCCAATGAATATCGGTGACTTCACACAGCCTATTACTGCATGAATCGCCCTGCACACCATGCTGTCGTGTCTTTAACAAGTGAGCCACTCGGGGACCCCAGTGCATTAAATTTTTAACACTATGGTTTAGTGTTTATATAACACTTAGAAACACTTTGTGGTGCTTTTATGAAAACATATGATACTTACTGTAGTTTCATTAGTGAAACATGCATCTTATATCACTGCTCCAGTAAAATAAATGCAGGAGGTACAGAATGAGATGTTTCACACTTGGTTCCAACAATGAGGAAAGTTCTGCATGATATACTGATTTTTATTCATTAAAAAAATGGTTATTATCGTCATCATTTTGAGTTTTCATTCAACTGCTTACTGTCCAAGTTTAAAATGAGATTCTAGAAATTCAGTTGCAGTCCATGAACCTACCACAGTTCTGTTTCTTCAAGCTGCAATTATTTTAGGAAGAACTGGTGACCAGGCTGATTTAATAAATCAGGAATTAAAAGCAGCTCATTAAGTGTAGATTCCTTGTGCGTAATACATCTACGTTCATTTAACACATATTTGTATGTAGTTCATGGACGTTATGACGAGCCATTGGTTTCACATTTAGTTTCTTAAGTAATGTTCTCGTCTTTTATGTATCTTTTATTTCCAGTGACATTATTTTCTGGCAAGACTTTGCTAAAAGTAATGAAATGTTATTTAGGATAGTGGATATAATTTGATAACAGATTCAATATAAGATTACAGTATGTCATTTTTCTGAAGTTACTGTATACTGTTTGTGACAAAAACAGACTATGCTGTCTATAATAAAGTTTGTCTATTTTTATTTATTTCATTTTTTTGTTATACTTCATAGGATAGTAATTATAATATTGGTCTACCTTTAGAGAAGTAATCCTATTCCCACACAGACTTCATTGAGGCATACTTGAATGCCAACAGTCCATTCTTAATACAGAATAACTTATTGGGAGCAGCTGTCAGATATTTCATTCTAGTTAATTACAATAAGTAGTCTCAGAAGAATTTATGCTACATTTAGTTTAAAACAATGGGCACTATTTGAAAGATAAATGGTACAATCCCAAAAATGAATTGTGCATTTTCTTTTGTAGAATCCACAGCTACTGCTTTCAATAATCTCTGATTTTGTTTTGAGATCACAGTCTAAAAAATCGACATCATCTATTCCAGTTTTGTTAGAGCACCAGGAAAAGAATAAACAAAGCTGCAGTTAAATTTTCTAACCTGACAGAGACTTTCCACTGTTACCGGTTCATTATCAAGTTTTAATCCAGTGTCGAAAAGAAAGAGGGAATTGAAAACCAGATGTCTTAACATTATTCAAAAACATTTCAGTTTCATGAACTCACCTTCTGCTTGCAAATCTGCCAATGTGACAAATGTCTTTCATTTTGATTGGAAAATAAACATTTGTGAAAGAACTGCAGTCCCTCTGGAAAACTGCTTGGTGCTCATTCTTCTGTCTTGATTTAGGAGGATGCCTACTCAGCCTCGGGTCCTTGAGCTGTGTGGGGAATCGCTGCATTGAAGGAGAAATAATAATAATAATAATAATAATAATAATAATAATAATAATAATAATAATAATAATTGGGCATTTCAAATTGGGAGAAAATCGGGGGTAAATTATGGAGATTCTAAATTTTAAAAAAAGAACAGTTTTCTGTTGTAAATAGAAATCTTATATATAAGTCCTTATAAATGAACATGTCTTTGAATGTGTGATTTTGTAACGTATTACACTTGAACGTGATGGTTTCTATCGAGCAGGTTGGTAGATGATTGAGAACACTTCATGTATGAAAGAAAGTGTAGTGATGAAAAAATGCTTTTCCTCTTGTTGACCTCGCCAGCTTATTATACAGTGTGTGGCTCCACCTTTTGCATTCTGCATTTTTCATACAGACTTGCCATGTATTTTCCCTCTTCCTTTATCTCTCTGTCACAGCTTTTAAATGAACAGCATAACTTTAGGCATGTTCTGCAGAGACTGGAAATGGTAGATGGTAACAAATGGTCTTTAATAGCATAATCTGCCCAATGCCATGAGACAAAGTGGTACCTTTTTCACCATTTGACATCTTTGTAAGGGACTTACATTGCTTGCTGGCAATCACTATGGTAGCAGTGCAGAAAGTGGCTTATTATGCAACCTGTAAGAACTCAGACTTATGTGTGGTGTAGGCATCTGTCTGTGAGTTATTTGTAATGCGTTTGCAGTTGCATAGGTAAAGCACTTTACAAAACATCAAATAGAAATGTGATTATTATGGAATATACACATATGGACATATTTATTTACCAAATGTGTTAAACATACAAGAACGAAATACATAATGAAATAAGTTAAACAAAAAAAATAGTTATCATGCTTTAACCACTGGTGGTCCAGTGGTTAAAGAAAGGGGCTTATTACCAGGAGGTCCCTGGTTCAATCCCAGCTCAGCTACTGACTCACTGTGTGTGACCCTGAGCAAGTCACTTAACATCCTTGTGCTCCGTCCTTCGGATGAGATGTAAAACCGAGGTCCTGTTGTAAGTGACTTCAGCAGCAGTTGTTGATGCATAGTTCACCCCTAGTCTCTGTAGTAGCTTTGGATAAAGGTGTCTGCTAATTAATAACAATATGCCTTCATTGTTTTTATCTCCTTGCCATTACTGGAATGATGGAATAGTCTCTGAACAGAAAATAAATAATTGATGGACTCTATTCACAAAGCTTTAATGAATTTAAATAAAGATTGATACTGAAGTAAAAATCAAACACGGAAAGAAAAAAGAAAAAAATGAGATGTTTTCTGTGAAATTGCTAAATACCAAATCAAATGAGATAGTTTGACAATATGTGTTGAGGACGTGGAGTTCAAAAGATATAAAGCTAGCATAGCGTGGCGGAGCACAGAAAGTAAATGGCATATCACCACCATCTGTAAGAGATCTACTAAAACGATAAGAACTTAATAATTTAGTCAGGTAAGACGCTTCCATTGTTGCCTATGTGTTTTCAGGCTGGGTCATTGACTGGTGCCTGATCAAAGTAAAGCATATAGAAAACATTAATCTTCAGTATGATTTACAATGGACAATTAATAAAATAATCTCCCTCTACCCTGACAAAACTTAACAAAAAAACAGCTGATTATTAAGTATATAGGGAATATTGCCATGGCCCAGCCTTAATGAGTATCAAATATATGTTGTTAATCTAGTAAAAATGTATAGTCTCATTGCATTGTATGAATAATGTGACATGGCAAGATACTGAAAAGCTTTCTGACTTTTTATACTGTACTTTACAAGAACTTTAATGTGCAAGTTCTCTACACTTTACTGTAATATTAATACCAGTATAAGGATGCTGAATTCATTTAAAGCACACATTAATACTAGATAATAAATTAGATGAACAGACCTAATTGTGCAGCCAATTAGTTGGAAACAATAGCCTGAGCCCAGACCACTACAGGAGATACGAGGCAATGAGAACTGACCCAGTGATACCAGTGATGCAAATTGGTTTGAATGAATGTTTAAATATATGATTTCTATTCAGGTATAATGATTAGAGGACACCGCTGTCTGGTAGTTGACCGTGTAGAGAAGGTATGATCCTAAACCCCAGGCTTACTGCAAAACAATGCAACAATACTTCACCTTGTTTGATTGATTTAAACACTTTATACCTGAGCCTCAGTCCCTCCCAGAAGTGAAACTGGGTACATGGAGGACTGCAGTGGAAGTGACATGTTGATTCTTTCCTAGTTCAATGGGTAGTGCAAAAAAATATGGAACTGCACAGAAAATGTGGTCACAATTTTTTTTTTTTTTTTTTAGTATTGTTCAGTAGGTAAGTATAGCTTGGCACACTTGATGGATACTGCCAAATACACCTGGGGGTTCTTTGTATTATGATTGGATACACACACAATGGACATCCAATCAGATGGTTGCACAGAACATTCACATTCTAATGCACAGCAGTTCAGTAGGAGTATGTGCCTGAGTAAGCTGGGATGAATAGAAACTCCTGCTTTGAAATGTCATAACACTGAATAAAGCAATGGCTGAAACGTGTGTCTCCTTGAATTGGGTGTCTTATAATGTTACCTGACATTTGGTTTGCAAGCTAAAGTCCAGGTTCAGCTTTTACTTATAGCCAGACTACAGAGCCTAACCCGGCAGTCAAGTCACACTGGCACTCCTAACTGGGTCACAGTCCCACTGACCCACCTCAGGATGTGGGTTGACACGCTTTGACCTGGGTTGAGCGAGACAAAATGCTTGACTGAGCCGACGCAATAACAAACAGCCATGCCTGCGGTGAAAGTTTCACTTCTGCAAGGAACGTTTCTATTTATTCTGTTTAGCCATATTTTTCTTGCTTGAGACACACCATGAGCCAGACCGCAGCAGGGATGTAGAAATGTTTGCTCTAATCAACATTTGGACCGACGGTTCAGTCCAGAGACGCTTGGATGGAAGCGTCAGTAACAAGCTGCTTCCGAGGCATTGATACATGCATTGTTTACTTACGTCTGTCACCCTGGTCAACCCTGCTTTATCAAAAGTAGTGTGAAATCGCATACCCGACCCGCATGACACCGGGTTCTGACCCGGGTTCATGCCAGTGTGAAAGGGGCTTTAGATGATGTGAAAAACTGAGACTCACAACAAATGACAAGTTTATCATGGCTTGAATGCATCTCGCAATCCTGTTAGAAATAATAAAAAGATTGCTCTTTTACATTAGGTCTTACATTTTCAAAGGAGGATGTTTTTGTTAGTTTAAAAAACTGGAAAGCTTTTTAAAGATAATTGCTTGATTGTATAAAAACCACAAGAAACAGAATTATATGTAGGGCAATACATTGATATATGTGTTTTTTAAAAAAGGCACAGGTATCCTTAAGGCATAAAGTTAAATACAAACACCTGACTAAGATTTATCTGCAATAAAATAATACCCATGGGGAACCCGTGCAAACTTTGTACTTTTTAATTAATCTGGAACAATGTGTTTTTTGGGTCCTACTCTATTCTGAACTATTCCCTCTTCCCACATCCAAATAATCAAACAAATGCCCCTAAAATACTTCAGTTAAACTAAATAAAAAGAGCATAATTGCACAATGGGGAGCATGTGTTACATTTTTAACCAAAATGTGCTCCCTTGTACTGGAATGGTGGGCTTGTTCTTACGTGCCGAGAATTTCGGCTTCATAATGTTTCTGTGTAGGCAAACATGTTGAAGTACTTTACGAGAGTAACCAAATGTTTAAAACTAAAAGTTAATATCTTTAAAGTGGTTAAAACATTCATACATTCTTTATTAGTATTCTAGTTTGTTTACATTTGTTAGCCTTGAGTTTGATCAAAGTTCAAAAGGGCTTGTTTTTGTTCCGCGAAATTACGCTTGGAATTTTTCTTGTGTTTTGTTACCGCGAATGCTTTTGCGTCCTCGTTTGCTAAGTGCTAGCTTTGATTTGGTCCGGCCCTAAGCCACTGGTATGCTGCAATCCACCCTCTGAGTGTTTTTAGCGTACGTTCAAAACGCTCTACTAGTCACTCAAAACGCGCAGGTCACGTTCATAACACTTGTTCAAAACACTCACGCTCAAAACACTCTATACATTACGTTCAAAGCATTTATTATTTTCAAAACACTCTTACGCGCACAACAATTTACAGTACATTAAGTTCAAAACATTTACATACATTTTTACAGTTATAGTATTACATTTGTATTTACACAAACGTTTTTCAGGTAAAGCTGACCGAATTAACCAACATAACAATTTACTAACAGAAACTGTAACTGTACAAACGTACTGTATATGAAAATACGGTGTTGAAATACAAAGCAAACAAAAAATAAAAAGTACCAAATTTAACTATATACACATTAAAGAAAAAAAAACACAGTATTACATCCAGAAACATGCATGGGCACGCGTGCACACACACATGAATACAGTAAATTGGAATCTATGGTTGACCTTATTTCAAGCATACCGGTTTAAGTTATTTTGCTTCAAAAACAACAATCATTTTCGAGGGATTACAAAGTTTTTCGCTTTACAACATGTTTTGAATAATTATTTATTTATATATTTTTTTAATGAAAAAAATATAGAATGACATTCATATTTAATCTCGTTTAGACACATTTAATTAGCACTATTATTACACACACGTTTTACGCATGTTTAGAAGAAAATATATATAGGTTACTAACAACGAAACACATTGACAAAATAAAACGAATAGGCTAAATGTATTAAATATAGCTGGTTTCATTTATTTAAGCAGTGACTAGAAAATATGGTATATGTACGTATTAGTATTAAATTGTTTATTGATTTGATTGTGTTTGAGGGGAGTGTTTTCGGCGTACCTAGCTATAGTGTTGTGGTCTTGAAAGGGAGTGTTTTGAACGTGAATTAAAAGCGCAGCAGAGTGTTTTGAAAGTACGCTCATTACACTCTAGAGACCCCTGGGCTATGCCTAGTCAAGCCCAGAGGTGCTGGGGGTGAGCCCCGGCAAGCCCCGGCACAAATGAACCACTCATTCATCTAATCTTTGTCCAAAAGACTGTCAGCAGCTTAAGAATTAAGGCACCACAAATAGACTTTTGACTGCTACAAATGGATTTGCTTTCAAACCATTTTTTTGTTGTCTATTTCCATTCAGTTTCCACCCAGCTACAGTAGGAGCCATGAGCTAAAAGCTAAACTTACTTCCTCTTGCCTATGTGAAAGCTTATCTCTCTCCTGAACACCATTTATAAAAGTCAAGTGCAGATTGGCAATTCATTTTCTCAAAATAAACCCATCAGCTAATGCTTGTAAGGATAAACAAGCTCATTAAAAAAAGAAAACAAAAACAAACAAACAAAAAAACAGTCTGAAGACATCACAGTCATGGGGATTGAAAAGGGAGTGTAGCGTTTTTGTTTGTGTCAGCTTTGTAATTTACAGACAGAGATTTAGTTGAGCACTTTAATCCAGATTTAGTGGGACAACATGAATTAAATAGCATTTAGGAAGAAAAAAAGGGTTTATCATTTGCATTAATACAGGAATTATTTTCATATCAACTTTCAAGTCTGATGTCCCTCCCACTCATATTCAGAGATCCCAGTGGACAGTTTTAATCTTTTAGGTTGCCTGGCATGCTTTTAAATATTTATAAAAGCAAATGAGCTTTTACCATGCCATTGCATAACATTAGATGTTTGCAGTTGGATTCTGTATAAATCGCACTGTGGGTGTTTTTTTCTATTCAAGGACGTTTTTGGTGTTTTATTTATTTATTTATTTATCTATTGATTGATTGATTGAGTGATTGATTGATTTTACAATTAATTGACCCGTAAGTTAGTAAGTGTACGACTTCTAAAAAGTTCTCTGGAATACACGATTATTTCTAAACGGAGAAAAAAATATTCAAAGATATTCATGTTATAGCAATGACCGGGAACCCTGTTACTACGGCTGTGGAAAGCATACAATAATAATTATCATTTTTAAACTATGGACCAATCAGACTCCAACAAAAATTCTGGGCACAATTTATTATTATTATTATTATTATTATTATTATTATTATTATTATTATTATTATTATTAACGGTAACATTTTATTCTCATTTCATATTTCCCTTTTATTGTTTGTTGATGGCAATGAAATTGATTTTGTTTATTTAGATTTAAATCCATAATAATAATTCCAACGGTTTTTCTTTTGTACAAATGATATGGTTAAAGCATTAACAAACTGTATGCATTTTTAATTGTTTGGATAACTGATATTTTGTCAATAAGGTCAAGCCCTTTCCTTGTTTTGAGTTGTACAAAATACATTGATATATTCAGTATCATGCAAACATAAGCCTGGAAAGTGCTTATAAAAATCAAATCTGATCAGTCTTTTCCATAAGTGGATAGTTGTATAGATGTTGTAAATTCTGATAAGAATATAAGCAGATAAAAAAGTGCTAATGTTGAAAAAGCCACTGTATAGATTTACTCACACTACAGTACTGTATAATATACCGGTTTTAAAAGAAAACAAACAAATAGGTTATCTATGGCAGGTGTGAAACAACCCTCCTATCCAAATATGAATACTGTAAGTGTTGAATGTATTATTAATATCATTAATTAAAATGCAATACAAATTAAACCGGTTAGTAAAAAAAGCATGTGCTAATTAATCTTTAGTTGCAGTCTTATTAATGGAAGTTTACATAAATTGTGACCTCGATTCAATAGCAAATGCAGCAGCTCTTCATGTCCTGTGTTATGCTCCTGTTTTATGCTTTCAATCAAACTGCAAGACAAACTCGGCCAGATACCGGATAGAGTGCATTAAAATATTCAAGCTCCAAAACCCACATGGGATTATTTGTGACTGCCCAACCAAAGTCACATTGCAGAAGTTTGTTTAACAAATTCTGCCTTCAAAACAGAGATGCTGAATTGCAAAAAAAAAAAAAAAAAGTTTTACTTTGCATAACAGGGGCATCACAAGACTGGCAAACAAATAAGGGATCTGTTATTGATAGTGATGGATTCGACATATAATATGCATAAGGCAAGGTCAGGTAATTTAAACACCTGGGTGAATATGAAGATTTAGGAATATGCTAACTATAATCTACTGCTGGATAATGATGAAGCAGTTTTGGATCCCTGCCTGCTGTGTCTGTGCTGGGGGGTGGGGGGTGGGGGTGGGGGGGGGGGGGTTCAGGTGTCTGTGAAGATTTGTTTGTCCCTGGCACCTGTAATGTTGCTGTGGTGATGCGGCAGGAGTGCAGATGGGCTGCACAGTCGACTGTGTAACGTGGGACTGCTTTAGGGAATTGAGTTGCTGAAGCAGCTTGTTTTTTTTGGAGCGAAGACTATTCATTTTCTCGGAAGCACTCTCAGCATGTTACTTGAGATAATACTATAAATCTTCACCTTTGGAACTAAAAAAACAAACAAACAAAAAGCTTGACTTTGATACAGCAAATTTGGTTCGTATTAATTTGCTGGTTCTTGTGATTTTTATCTTTCTAAAACTAAATGATCTGATTCTTGAACTTCAGTAAAGGAGTCTTAATCAAAGTCACTATAGATGATGCAATTTTCACTATTGTTTGTAAAAGCAGAATTACATTTTGAATGCTATAAAACAAGTAACACAACAGGAGGGAATGTATTTAAGGATCTAAAGTGTATCTATTTTGTTTGTTGTTAATCATGTAACATTAATAGTGCGTAGGTCTTAAAACTCTTTCTCTCTTTTTTTTGTATACTGTCTGAAGCTTGTGCTCCACTCCGCTGTAAGCTACGCGCTGCTCTGGTTGTGTGACTGCACGTGGTCCAGACTGATACTGTCTGTAGGCAGTGCTCCACACACCTGCAAGCTGTGTGCTGCATCGGTTGTGTGACTGCACATGGTCCAGACTAGACACCCGGCCCAGTAACCTCGGTGTTTATGCCCCTGGTGCTTGGTGCCTTCAGTGCGCTTGGCTCCCCAGTGCTTCAGCGCCCTCAGTGTCTCAGTGCCTCAGAGCCTCAATGCCTGCTTCAGTGCCTTTGGTGCTCAGACGTTCCCTGCATCCATACCGTCTGTGCCCTCGGTGCTTTGACACCTCAGAGCCTCGGTACCTCAGTGCTTCGGCGCCTTCGCTGCTCAGAGCCACGAGGCCTTGGTAATTTGGCGCGCTCAGTGCTCGAATGCCCCCTGCATCGGTACCCTTGGTGCCCACGGTGCACTTGGTGCCTAGGTGCCTCACAGCCTCGGTGCCTTGGTGCTTTGCCGCAGTTAGTGCCCCCAAACCTTGGTGCATCGGTGCTTAGGCGCCTCTAGTGTCCAGATGCTCTGTGCATCGGTGCTTTGCCCTGGCATGTTGAGATGCACATTCCACCCTTTCACATCCTGTGGAGGGATGCTTCCCCCAAAGGACAAACACCTCCTGTGTGTCAGGTGCTTGATGATGCAGCACGCCTCCTCCACCCTAGGAGATGAGACGTTCTGCCTAGCAGCATCAGACCCTGCGCAGGAGGCTCGCAGAGTTTACAGGAGCAGCTTCCTCAGCCAGCTCAGCTGAGCCCTCTGCAGCATTGTGAGCCCCGTCCTCCCCCCTCCACCTGCCTTCGAGCCCGTCACAGAGCATACCCTGTGCACAGGCTTCAGCCCACCGAGCTCGCAGCCGCTCATGGTCTCCTTCGAGGAGCAGTAAGCGGGCAAGTCACAGTAGACAGGCCAAGGATATCTCAGACCTGAAGGTGGAGACAGCGGTTGCCTCAGAGACTGGTGTTACCCCTCCATCGAGCTCAGTTCGAGCGCTTATGGAGCGAGCATGTTCAGACCGGTGCAAGCTTCTACCCCCCCCCCCCCCCAGCCTTTTCCGCTGTTCCCAGATTTTCTGGGGGAGGTACAATCTTCCTGGCACTGACTGGCCTCAGAGCAGAGTGTCTCCAAACAGGTAGCCCCGCTGGCCTCCTTGGAAGGTGCCGGGGCACTGGGACAAGCGCAATTCCTGCAAACCGAGAGCGAGAGGCGTCTCGACAAGTGGCTGCAATGCTTCCTTGGGGTGTGGTCTGGGCAGACAGAGGAGTCCGCAGGTCCTGGTGGGGTCAATGGACATCCCTGCACATAAATGTGCTGGAACTGCGAGAGGATCACCTCGCTCTCCAGCATTTCCTTCCAGTGCACGGACAACATGTCTGTAGTAGCATATGTCAACCACCAGGGAGGACTTCGGTCCCCGGGGTTGCACCGCATAGCCTTTCGGCTATTGACCTGGGCAAAGTCGATCACCTTGCTGCGGCAGGCATCGACACCCTAGTGCATGAGTGGCCCAGAACACTTTTATATGCATTCCCGCCAATACCATTGCTCCCAGCCTTCCTAGAGAAAGTTCTGAGAGAATAAGCAACAGTTCTCCTGGCGGCCCCAAGATGGCCCAGGAGAATCTGGTTTGCAAACCTTTGCCAGCTCCTGCGAGGCCAGCCCTGGGAGATCCCGCTGTGCATGGATCTCCTCAGTCAGACAAGAGGCACTCTCTGGCACCCAGTACCGGGCAGACTCCAACTGTGGGTTTGGCCCCTGGACAAGGCCGTCTGTCCACCTTAGGACTCTCACATGCAGTTGTCAGTACACTACAAAATACTAGGGCCCCCTCCACAAGGTCGTTGTACGCTTATAAGTGGAGGCATTTCCAAAATTGGTGTATGGCCAGAGGTCATGACCCCATTTATTGCCCTATAGCAATCATCTTAAAGTTTCTGCAAGACTTTCAAGAGGAGGGTAGATCCCCCCTCTATGCTGAAAGTGTACCTAGCAACCATATCTGCATGTCATGTCCCCATTGTCCCCAGGCGCTCATATACATATACTAGTCTCAAGGGCGCTCAGAGGTTACATTCTCCTAGAAAGGACATCTTCCCCGAGTGGAGTCTAAATGTGGTACTGGAGGCTCTCACTAAGGCCCCATTTGAGCCTACATTCCATATACATTCCATAGAGTTGAAATATCTCTCTATGAAGACAGCCTTTTTGTTAGCCATCACCTCTGCTAAACGGGTTAGTGAGCTACAGGCTCTGTCAATGCACAGCTCCTGTATGCGTGTTTGGGATGATGAAAACAGGGTGTCGTTACGCACAAACCTCGCTTTCCACTTGAATCAATCAGTGGAATTAGAGGCTTTTCATCCTCCTCCTTTTTCTTCGGAGGAGGATCGGAGATGGAATTCCCTCTGCCCGGTTTAGGCATTGAGATGTTATGTGGATAGGATGAGAAAACTGCGTCAGTCTGACAAGCTCTTCATCTGTCACGGTGAAAGGATCCTGGGTCAAGCCCTCTCGAAGCAGCGACTGTCCCACTGGATTGTGGACACAGTTTCGACTGCATATACCAATGCCGGCCTACCCCCACCTGGGAGGGTGGCCGCGCACTCTACCAGAGGAGTGGCTACGTCATGGGCCCTCTTTAGAGGTGCCTGATTGACTGATATGTGTACTGCGGCTAGCTGGGCTACTCTGCATACATTCACCAGGTTCTACCGACTCAATGTGGTAGATCCCTCTATGCCTTTATTAGGCACAAGGGGTTGAGGTTGCACGCTCACACCACAAACATTAGTTTGGCAGTAGTGAGACGTCCCTCATCTGCTGTTCACTCACACTCCCTCGCGACAGCTTTGGTATACTTTCCCAAAAGTATTAGTTGGTGGTCGTCTTCGAGTTGAAAAGGAACGTTAGGTTATTGATGTAACCCTGGTTCCCTGAAAGTGAAGACGACCACCAAACCTTGCAAGGTCGCATCACGCGCATTCGCGGGTTCAATGCAAAAGAGGATTTGAGCTCCGCAGAGTGACGTCCTAGGTATCACCTACCGAGGGAATAAGTAGCTTTGATATAGAATGCTCAGTGAATACCTGACCTGTGGCAGGCATATCCCAAAAGTATTGTTGTTGGTCGTCTTCTCTTTCAGTGAACCAGGGTTATATCCGTAACCTACCATTTTATTTTCTTTAAAAAAAAAAATAAAAAAAAAAAAAGCGCTGATTGCATTTTGGTGTGATAAATCTGGCCATGTGTGTAATCACTTGTAACTCTGTTGGCTTCTCTTTCTTTGTGCTTACTATAGGCAGCCCAGGATTTTCATGTTTATGTAAACCTATCTCTGATCATTTTTCATTCAGTACCAGGGGAGCCATATTAAGGGGACATATCTTCTTTCCAGAGCTAATAAACCATTTTTTTAAGACCAGGGACACAGTTCTCATTGATCTTCAGAGTTTACCTTCAACTGTTGATTTAATACAATGTAAGTAAGTCTATGTTTGTATTGTGCTTATCTCGGAATGTCCAGTTATCAGGTGCTCCACAAATCTAGGCAAGGTCAAAGGGGAAGCACTGTTAGATGTTCCATTGGCTACAATACTCAATAGTTTGAGGGTGTTAATGTCAGTCACAGCCTCAGGCACCCCTGTGGTGTCATATGATATAGTTTCTAATTCTTTTATTATAATTTTCTAGTAACATATTCAGCTGAAGAACAAATGATTAGTAACAGATTATTATAAATTCATAATTGATATAATAATAAAGGGGTGTTCAACATAGTGAGTCACTTTTAATTTCAATAATCAATCAATTAATCATTTAGATCCTTTACCCTCTCCTCCTGCAACGTTACTTAGTTTTTAGTTTTTTTCTATTCTGAAACTAAGGGCTCTGTTGTTTTCCAAGTTTAAGTACTATTAATTCTTACTACTAGATATTCATTTGCCATTACATTATGTAAGGGTTTTGTTGTTGGAAAGGGGTCCCAGTATTACACAGTCCTAATAAACAATACTCAGATTCCACATAGTATATAACTAATCACTAAGACACTGGGAACTAAGATTGGAAAATGAGTTGTAACAATATAAAGATCTAAAGATGGACTATATATTCTAATGTACTGCCATATGGATCATGCCAAACCCTTTTGTACAGTGCTTAAGAGCGTTTAAAAGGGACCAAAAACAAAGTACACAGAAAGAGTACTTGGAACTGCAAACACAAGTCAAAAAGGAAGTTAGAAAGGCCAAGAGAGAGATAGAAATCAATATTGCTAAGGGGGCTAAAACCAATTCCAAAATATTTTTCCAATATTATAACAGCAAGAGAACATTCAAAGAGGAGGTTAAATGTCTAAGAGACACAAATGGCAAAATCATAGATGAAGAAAAAAAAATAGCAAATATATTAAATGATTACTTTTCACAGGTTTTTACAAAGGAGGACACAGACAACATGCCCGACATGTCGACCTGTTCTTATCCAATTTTAAATAACTTTAGCATAACAGAAGCAGAAGTGTTAAAGGGACTAGGAGCTCTTAAAATAAACAAATCCCCTGGGCCAGATGAGATCCTCCCAATAGTACTCAAAGAAATGAAAGAAGTTATTTACAAACCGCTAACCAAGATCATGCAACAGTCTCTTGACACAAGGGTTGTACCGACAGACTGGAAAATAGCAAACGTAATACCGGTCCACAAAAAGGGAGACAAAACCGAACCAGGTAACTACAGACCAATAAGCCTGACTTCTATTATATGTAAACTTATGGAAACTATAGTAAGATCCAAAATGGAAAATTACCTATATGGTAACAATATCCTGTGAGACAGTCAGCATGGTTTTAGGAAAGGGAGATCGTGTCTAACTAACCTATTTGACTTTTTTGAGGATGCAACATTGAAAATGGATAACTGCAAAGCATACGACATGGTTTATTTAGATTTCCAGAAAGCTTTTGACAAAGTCCCGCATAAAAGATTAATTCTCAAACTGAATGCAGTAGGGATTCAAGGAAATGCATGCACATGGATTAGGGAGTGGTTAACATGTAGAAAACAGAAAGTACTGATTAGAGGAGAAACCTCAAAATGGAGCGAGGTAACCAGTGGTGTACCACAGGGATCAGTATTAGGTCCTCTGCTAGTCCTAATCTACATTAATGATTTAGATTCTGGTATAGTAAGCAAACTTGTTAAATTTGCAGACGACACAAAAATAGGAGGAATGGCAAACACTGTTGCAGCAGCAAAGGTCATTCAAAATGATCTAGACAGCATTCAGAATTAGGCAGACACATGGCAAATGAAATTTAATAGAGAAAAGTGTAAAGTATTGCATGCAGGCAATAAAAATGTGCATTATAAATATCATATGGGAGATAGTGAAATTGAAGAAGGGAACTATGAAAAAGACCTAGGAGTTTATGTTGACTCAGAAATGTCTTCATCTAGACAATGTGGGGAAGCTAAAAAAAGGCCAACATGATGCTCGGATATATTGTGAGAAGTGTTGAATTTAAATCAAGGGAAGTAATGTTAAAACTCTACAATGCATTATTAAGACCTCACCTAGAATATTGTGTTCAGTTCTGGTCACCTCGTTACAAAAAGGATATTGCTGCTCTAGAAAGAGTGCAAAGAAGAGCAACCAGAATTATCCCGGGTTTAAAAGGCATGTCATATGCAGACAGTCTAAAATAATTGAATCTATTCAGTCTTGAACAAAGAAGACTACGCGGCGATCTGATTCAAACATTCAAAATCCTAAAAGGTATAGACAATGTCAACCCAGGGGACTTCTTTGACCTGAAAAAAGAAACAAGGACCAGGGGTCACAAATGGAGATTAGATAAAGGGGCATTCAGAACAGAAAATAGGAGGCACTTTTTTACACAGAGAATTGTGAGGGTCTGGAACCAACTCCCCAGTAATGTTGTTGAAGCTGACACCGTGGGATCCTTCAAGAAGCTGCTTGATGAGATTCTGGGATCAATAAGCTACTAACAACCAAACGAGCAAGATGGGCTGAATGGCCTCCCCTCGTTTGTAAACTTTCTTATGTTCGTATGTTCCTATGTAATGTAAAGATGAGTAGTCAACGTTATTGGCTAATATTATTGTAGATTACACTGTCATATAAATAATTGCATAATTAATTCTTCATTAAATCTACCCTGGAGAAATATCACTCTAGTTTACTTTGACACACATTTAGCCTAGAATATACAATCTCCTTAATTAGTAGGCAAGGTCTTATTACCTGTATTCAAAGCACTGTCATCTGGGTGGTCTTTTGTACAGAATTCTTCTGGGGGAGATTACTATTGCCTTCAAATATAGGCAAAAACAAGATGCCAGACAAGTGCAATGGTACACTAAATATTATCCATTTACAGTACTACAGATGAAGAACAAACCCCAAACAAATGATTTATGCAATAGTGAGTGCCAACACTGGTGTAACATCCAATTTCATTCAATACTTTTCAAAATAGCCGGGCTTTCATACATTTCCTGCCCCCACTGTCTTCACTAAACTGTAAAATACAGAGGAATACATTCCCCACCTTATTTTAGAATATTTAACTAGTTCACTTCCTGATCACCGTAAAACAGTGCAGATTTAAAACAGGAACTTTTCAGATTGTATATATTGTCTGTAGGTTTGTTTTGTATTTTGACCACAATCTTCTTTCTTACACTTTTGCTACTGTATATGTACAGTACCTATGGTTGAAGCGCATGTCTTACCTACTATTATTTTAGGCTGTATTTACTTTATGTGTGGGTTGAAAGTTTTTCAAATTTTCCACATAGTTTCATCATGATGCAATTTTGTGTTGCATAATTCCAAATTATGCTCTGGGGAAAAAAAGTGTCTCTGCGTAGGTTTAATTTATTTTCTCCTGGGAATAAGTTTACAGCAGAATGACAGTGTGATTTGTTTGAAAGTTTGCTGCTCTAGTGTAAAAACATTATTAGGATTGAGAATGCACATAAAAAAGTAAAAACACAGGAAGGTTGACATTTCTCTAATGCACACCATCACTCTACTCCTACAGATGCACCGAAAGAAGATGATATGATTGAAGCAATCTCTTCTAGCTTCTGGTGTGAACACACCCTCCATTCTCAACTAATCAAATATAAAGTGCTTATCAGTATGTCCAAAAATTGTACTGTACGTCAGCTCCCTATTATTTTGTCAAGAGACTACAAAATGGCACAATTCATTCTATTACCTGGAACCTAAGAACCTGATATTGATGAACATTCTATTTTTAATATTGTTGAAATCACAGAGACAAAAGTTTATAAAATTTTAGGAATTTTAGGAAAATAATTCTACAGCAAAAGATGTGTTTGATATGGATACTGCTTTTATAGAAAGATATATATATATATAGAGAGAGAGATATATTAAGTAGTCCTATAACTAATTTATTTAATTTATCTATTGTAGCACGGTGGGGGGGGGGGGGGGGGGGGGGAGTCAGGTAACAAATCTGGCTCCAAGTGAAAATGATTATTACTTGTTATTTATTTCATTGTTAATTATCACCTTCACTTGGCTATTATTGTAAATTAGAGCCAAGTGCAGAGTATTTAAGGAGAGCAGTTAGTGTGTTCTGGAAGCAGTTAGTCTGTAGAAGGAAGTAGAAAAGGTGTACTCTGTTTCCATGTAGCCATTGTTTTTGTAAGTACTGTGTGTACTAATTGTGTGTGTAAAATGAGAGTGTGTTTTAATCGGGAAATGGCTTAGCCGTCCAATTGAATAGTCTAGGAAACCTGTGTTCAGTTTTAGTTTAGTGCTCTAAAATGGAGCTAGGTTTTTGTTTTGTTTTTATTTTATTTTGTGGGAAAAAAAAAGCACAACCGTGAATTTTAACCCAGTCCTGTGTGTGACAGTCAGCTTTTGTGCTGAGAAAGAACTCAGAGATGCTCAGCTCCATTACACTATAAAATATAGGAAATTCCCTAGTGCCTGGAAGTCTGCAGTAGTTATTCCAGTGTTCAAGTCTGGTGAGAGTGAAAAAGTCAGTAATTACAGACCTATTAGTTTACTCCCAGTTATTTAAAAAATCGCTGAGAACAGCTGTCAGCCCATCTAGACACTGGATGTTCTTCTTTACATCCAACGCAGTTTGGATTTAGAGCAAAGCAACCCACAGAAACGGAAAATTGTTATTTTTTAAAAGGGATAAAATCTCAACTTGATAAAGGTGTTGTTGGAGCTGTATTTCTGGACTTGAAGAACGCTTTTGACATGGTTAATCATAATCTCTTGCTCTCTAAGTTATCAATTTAATTTCTCTAACAAAGCCTAGGAATCTTATTTGCTGGATAGGAAACAGTGTGTTAGAGTCAGCAATAATCAATCTACGTTTTAGATCTGCACAATGGGAGACCCGCAGGGATCTATTCTAGGACCATTATTATTTAGTCTTTATATTAACGATCTTCCTGAAGTTTTTGATTACTCGTTCTTAAGTTTAAATGTGAGTAAAACCGTGGGATGTGTCTATAAAGCAAAATACAATACAAAATTTTTGTAAAAAGAGTAAAGATTGGTATATAGTTTCAGAATTGAAATATTTAGGTGTCATAATGGACTCACAACTTTCTTTTAAGAAACATATAAAAAAAATGTTGTTAAGTGTTAAATTCAATTTGGTAAACTTTAGGTTTATTAGATAAAACGTATCTGTTACTGTTGCTAAGTTGGATTTACATTCTATGATTTTATCTCATTTGTCCTATTGTGTAACTGTCTGGTCAGAAGCTGGGACGACTGCAATTAAGCCTCTGAATTCTTTGTAGAAACAAAGTCTAAAAATTCTAGATAAACAGCCGACAAGATATCATCACTGTTATATACTCAAGAAATATAACATGTTAAGTTTTGATAACTACCTAAATTACTCATATTTAAGTTTGTTTTTTAAGTCTTTGCAGGATTCAGCTCCCCCACCATTAAAGGAGTTTATAAAACTCTGCTCAGATTGTAATGATAGAATTACTAGAGCAACTATAAGAGGTGATTGCATAGCTCCAAGACGATGTACTAAGTTTGCACAGACAGTTCTCTCAATTAAGGGTACCATGTTTTGGAATTTACTATCGGATGATATAAAAGGTTCTTGTAACTATAACAGTTGTACAACTAAATTAAAGATTTGGTTAAAACAAAGACAAGTCCGTGATCATGAACTGTAGCTATGTATTTTTATTTTTAATACAATGGTAATGTTTATAGCTTTGTAATATATTATGCATTGTAATGAAAATTATTAGTTTTAATATCTCTAAGATAATGATTAATATATTAGAAGGGTTGGGTGGGTATTTATTAAGATAATTAATTATAGTTCTATTTATTAGGCTGACAACAGTATTGGTATTTGGTAGCTGCTATATTTCTAATTATAATACAGTATATGGGATTTTGGTTTACATTAACTAATCTATAAATCTTGTTGGTATATTATTTATTTTTTTTGGTTTCTTATGAGCCCAGGGACTCCCGATGTAAATGAGTTTATAGCTAAGTCTAGATACAATACATCTTGTGACTTGTCGTGCATGTTAAAAATGGTACATTGTCCCTGTTAAATAAAACATTTGATAATTTACCGGTATAGAGTGACATTGTTAACGTAACTCTAAACCTTCAAATCCATTAATGGGTAAAGGTTTAATCTAACCCTGTGCATTGGCACGCTAAAGCATTATATCTCAGACTACAATGGACAAAAGAGGCCAGTGAACATTAGGTGGCCTTTATAGAATAAACACTCAAATATCTCTTTGTTGTTGTCATAACAGAATTGTATATGTTTGATTTTAATCGCAATCATCATTTACAAACATCATGTTCTTCAGATCCCCCTATTGTATTTGGACAAGAAATGTTGAAAGCAATATCTGGTTGTTTCATGACAAATTGCATTAAACAGTACTGTAATTTTATTTTTATTTTTTATTTCCCTAGCCATTGCTTAATTGACATTATTTAATAAGTTGTATTTTTCTGTTTGGGCTCATTAGGATCATTTATTTCAAATTATTGTTTAATTTATCATCTGTCAATCCGAATATTTTATTTTTTATTTAGTCTTTGCCATTCATTGCAGTTGGGTCCAGGATAAAACATGGTTAACATAGACTTTCTCATTTTAAAAACTCTCCCCAAACAAAATGTCAGATGACAAGGAAAAGGGTTAACAGTTAAAGAATTGTAGCTCCACTTAATACAACTATGGCTGGGACCAAATCAAAACTTTGACAACCCACTAATCGCACTTAACAAAACTGTATTTGATAGCGTTTTCTTTTTTTTTGTAAGTGTCTTATTTCTTCTACTCATAAAAAGAAAACACTATAAAACACAGTTTTGTTAAGTGTGATTAGCGGGTTGTCAAAGTTTTGATTTGGTCCCAGCCTATATCTTGTTATCCTTTGGAGTTTGTATCTGGTAACCTTTTGCTCCACCTGAGGATAATTGCAGTGTTTTCTTCTCAGTGTCTTCTTGTTAGGAGTACACAGTCATGTCATCATTTGTCATCTTGAAACATCCACGGTCCTTAATATAATCTTCCAAGTTGTTTACAGCTGATCGACTTTGGCAGTTTCTAGGGAAGCAATGTTTTTGAAACTCTCCTGTTAATTAGTTAAAATACCTGTGAGAGGTTATATGAGAAACATAAGAACATAAGAAAGTTTACAAACGAGAGGAGGCTATTCAGCCCATCTTGCTCGTTTGGTTGTTAGTAGCTTATTGATCCCAGAATCTCATCAAGCAGCTTCTTGAAGGAACCCAGGGTGTCAGCTTCAACAACATTACTGGGGAGTTGGTTCCAGACACTCACAATTCTCTGTCAAAAAAGTGCCTCTTATTTTCTGTTCTGAATGCCCCTTTATCTAATCTCCATTTGTGACCCCTGGTCCTTGTTTCTTTTTTCAGGTCAAAAAAGTCCCCTGGGTCGACACTGTCTTTACCTTTTAGGATTTTGAATGTTTGAATCAGATCGCAGCGTAGTCTTCTTTGTTCAAGACTGAATAGATTCAATCATTTTAGTCTGTCTGCATACGACATGCCTTTTAAACCCGGGATAATTCTGGTTGCTCTTCTTTGCACTCTTTCTATAGCAGCAATATCCTTTTTGTAACGAGGTGACCAGAACTGAACACAATATTCTAGGTGAGGTCTTACTAATGCATTGTAGAGTTTTAACATTACTTCCCTTGATTTAAATTCAACACTTCTCACAATATATCCAAGCATCTTGTTGGCCTTTTTTATAGCTTCCCCACATTGTCTAGATGAAGACATTTCTGAGTCAACAAAAACTCCTAGGTCTTTTTCATAGTTCCCTTCTTCAATTTCACTATCTCCCATATGATATTTATAATGCACATTTTTATTGCCTGCATGCAATACTTTACACTTTTCTCTATTAAATGTCATTTGCCATGTGTCTGCCCAGTTCTGAATGCTGTCTAGATCATTTTGAATGACCTTTGCTGCTGCAACAGTGTTTGCCACTCCTCCTATTTTTGTGTCATCTGCAAATATAACAAGTTTGCTTACTATACCAGAATCTAAATCATTAATGTAGATTAGGAATAGCAGAGGACCTAATACTGATCCCTGTGGTACACCACTGGTTACCTCGCTCCATTTTGAGTTTTCTCCTCTAATCAGTACTTTCTGTTTTCTACATGTTAACCACTCCCTAATCCATGTGCATGCATTTCCTTGAATCCCTACTGCATTCCCTACATGCCTGTCTTATTCCAGTTTACTCTTCCAGCTTGTTAGTTTAATACACTACTGCTTTTGAACCAGAACCCTACAGCCAGGTTCCAAACAAATGACTCTCGTTATGTTACAAAAATTCCCATTACACTTTACCACAATAATGGCAAGCACCAGCAGAAAGTAATTCAGTTTTCTCCCTTTAACTGGATATAATTGTATGGTTTATATGCAGAAGAGAAATAATACACTCCAGGGGTAAATAAACTACTGCAGTTTTTCAGTTTATATGTGGAGTGTGTCAGCCTTTAGATTTTTTGGATACAAAGCTTTGCTCCACAAAACAATACATTACCATCAATCACAGGAAATTAAAATGTATTTGTTTTTGCTAATGAAAGCTAATTATAAGGCAAAGGTTTTTTTTAATTTTTTTTATAAAAGAAGTTAATTGTTTTGGGACTTCAGATGGTGGCTATAATCCATAACGTTGTTAATATTGAACCTCTATTTACACTGAGGTCAGTAGAAACAAATCAGGACTTTGATGAATATGGCCTTTATTGCATTGGCCATTAATAACAGAATAAGTATACCACTTTAATTGTTAGGTAATTGGTTTTACAGGCCACGATTAGCACTAATGTTGGCCTACCTAATGTTACCTTTAGTGCTAACCAGGGTCTGTAAAACCAGCTGTTTGAATTTAGTAAGAGATCTGTATTTGAACAAGCGTCAGCGGAAATGCTTTGTTTACATTCTGATCCATTATTCATTCGTTAGTATTAATCCCTTCAAGAAGAAAGCAAACATTAAAAGCAAGCCATATGAAGGCAAATTATATTAAAACATTCATCTGTGATCAAATACTTGAACACTTCAAAGAGGCATTTAAAAAAAATGCTCCTTGTAGGGGCATTATAATTATATATAATTATAAAAATGAAGATTTGTTTTTTTTCCATTTTACTTTCACGTCTTCAAAGTAAGATACTGAAGAATGCAATTTATTTTATTTTATGTTTAGTGAGTGCCCCCATGCAGCCAATAGCATACTGATTTCCAATTAAATAATATTAAACAATACAATTTCTAGTTAAGTACCGTATTCCTTTGAATTTAAGACAAACTTTTTTTAACAATTTTTTGCTTCTCAAAAATAGCCTACGTCTTAAATTCGAGTACAGTATAGTGATGCGTGTATTAAAATCGCACTACCCGAGTACACAAACAGCAACGTGACTTACTGCTGAGAAAAGATGAAACAAAATTTTACTGCCTGATCTCGAATCATCCATGACATACAGACAGCCATTTTCAAAGAAACGTCATTAGCTTCCTGAGGAATTCAAAGATAAGCTTTTTACAATTTCAGCGTTTCTAACAAACAGTATCAACTTGGACAGATCAGAAATGCTGATCAGACCCTTGCATTTTTCGACATGCCAAGTAATACCACAGTTCACAAATCAGGAGAAAAAACATGTGTGAGTAATCTCCATATGTGTATGTTATGTTCTGTTGGTATTATGCATAGCGTTCTGACTGTTGTGTTTGCAATGCGATCAATGCTGTTGTGGTTGCTGGGTTACATTTTGTCTGATGCAGTGGAGTGTTGTGTCGTGCTTGCTGATGCCATAAGTGAGTGAGGGGAGTGTGTACAACTGAGACACAGTTGTATGTTTGTAAATCTTTGCATATTTATTTTATGATTTATTTTTTCCTCAAATTGAGGGTGGTAAATGTGGGCTACGGTACTTCTTATCCTGTTACCCTATTTCTCAGTTAGCTGGTAGATTAATATGAGTACCGTCTACAATTATAAGTAAAATTGAAAATGGTTGTGTCAGAGATCACACTAATTCATAAACATTACTGGAACTCTTTGCATCAAATCAGGTTTACTGTATCATGCAAGTAGAATCTATAGGAAACACGGCTTGACTATTTTAACTTATTGAATCAATTAGGTGCCTTTGTCATTAGGAATTGTTAGAAGCAAGCTCATAAATAGTTTGGAGCAAGGAGGTACTGTAATAAAGCTAGTGGTCTGCAATGCAGAGTCTAGTCACAGCATGATCCATTGGATTCAATCAGTTCTACAGTTCATTAGCTTGTGGTTTCAGGCTCTGTGACAGGCGATCAGTGCAGCGGCAGGAAGGTTGACACAGCTCTATAATTGCCATAACAAAGACTCTGTGCATGGAAACGTTCAGGTTGTGTAACAGTTTCTTTCTTAGGATCCAACAGCGAGATGGTCTCTAGAGCATGAGATTTAAAGCGATTTTTCTAAAGGAGGCCTGTTTTCTCAATTCACCTTCATGATTTGTTTTTAATCTACTAAAAAGTAGGTATTTTTTTTTTAATTGATCTACTGTATACAGCAGAAGATCTAATTATATTAATCCCACAGGGGGATTTGAATGACCCACGAGTTTCACTTCTCAATGTACATTTCACCTAGAGATCCTTCCCTACATTACTTATCAACACCACCATAGGGATGTTTTTGTAGTTGTAGATTGTTGTGGATTGTCATCAATTTCATCATCTCTCATTTATTACCCAAACTGCAGGGATAGCAATGCAATGTGAGCTTCACCATGTTGCCCCAGAAGCATGCCTCAGGCCTACCCTGAAAATGCAGTGAGCATTCATTAACATGCAATACCTTTCCTCTCTCTATATTTATTATATAGCTTCCATGAAAATGTGCCACTGCCAGTTGTGCTGAATGTGTAGTGTGTGATATAGCTAACTATGTGGACCACTATGCATGCATTCTAAAAATGTCAGCAGTATGACATTGGTTTGGTTTAATGGGAATTTGTACCTGACATTTCAAGACAAATTGCTCATCACCTTCAAGTCATCAATTTGATTAGTTTGGCTCTTAAAAGAAGACTGTAGCTATGCAAATCAGATTGAAAGTGACACCTTCATAATCTGTATCAATATAAGAACAATGTTCCAATGTCTGGTAATTTTGAGGTCAACTTGGAAATGAGATGTAGATCTCAATGAGTTGTCATTCTGGTTAAGTAATAATTGAACGGAATGCCCTCCACATTCCAGTCATCTTGTAAGAGGAGTGGGAATTTATATAATAAGCACCGGAGCCTGACCACACCCCCAGACTGCCATATACACATCCCAATCAAAGTTATACTGTACATCTTAATTTATACAGTGCTTAAGGTTGTTTCAGCCAATCAGAAGACAGATAGGCATTCATTTAGTACACAACTTCAAACCAAATGCCATTATAATACCAAATGCCGTTATAATGCTAAATGTAATTATAGACATGCAGTTATACAGTACTACAGTAATCAAGCACCATCACTTCATAAACTTCGGGAATAGAGTAATTATCTGATAACCAGGCAATGCTTATACTGTATATAACTTCACTCCTGTTCTTCTCTTTAATTACCTATTCTGGGGTATGCATGAAGCCAAAACACATACCACACCAAACATGGTAGCTTTCAGGATTCAGTGTGGATCCAGTGATTTCCATCGTTTAAGGGTCAGTGGACCCCAAAACCAACACATTGTCAGGCAGTGGAGGAGTGAGAATGACTGCCTCCGAGCTTCTTACATTTTCATATTGAGATTTTCAATTTTAAGTAAAGTCTTGCAAATATAATTAATGGTCTGCACAGCACATGCACGGCAGCATTTCATTACATTTTCAATCATTATTTCTCACAAACATTTAACTGTAACATCTTATCCTAAAATAATTTTAAAGCCATGTTCAGCTTCATCTAACATACATCAAACACTCAGAGTCCCGGATTTGACGTGTGCAATGTTGAAGTATGCTAATGATTGTTGTTTGAATTCCATTTCTTAGATGAAAGCCTACTGATGAAGACATAAAATACAAAAGTCAAGCATAATGAAACTTCTGAAATCTGTCAGAAACTATTATTTCCAGTAGGATGTGACACTTTTAAAGGAAGTGCTACTTGACAGCTAGTTTGGAAGTTATAGTGTTTCTGTGCTTGCTGTAATTTATCAATCTCCTGGTCACGACATAATTACAATATGGTAAAACAAAGCCAACTGTGATAAAAGCTAGATAAAGCATGGAGTCTTAGACTAGAATCTCCAGTTATGTTAAATTCATATTGCTGTTGTGAATTCACACTCTTCAAACAAGTATGATCATATTTTATGGATCTATTGTACCCCATACAAAACATTAGCATATTCTTTCAGAACAATTTAGATTAAAAAACAAATAAGATAGTGTGATTGTGTGAATTAGAGAATGTATAAAATATGTAAGGGAGAGTTTTAGAATTGAGAGCCTGTCAAGGTTAGAGATCTTTTTAGTAAACCGGAGTATAGATTTGTGATGGCACTGTAAGTGTTCCATTTGGGGGGTGTGGGGGGGGGGGGTTCTATAACAGACGTAGGAAGCTGCAGTATTAGACTTTAGACTTTACTGGGATAAAACATGGATTTAATAATGTCAACTTCCCCCATATGACATCCAAAAGTCTTTCTTTTCACCTTTCAGCAGCTGTATCACAACACAATATATTATTAAATATAACCCTGGTTGCTATGTTTGTAATCAGTAGGCTACCTGCATGAGCTGGAAGGCACAAATTACTTTTATTTTTAATAGCAATTTTTAAAGATCAAGAGGTGTTGTTTTTAGAAAGTACTGTACAGCAAAGGTTTGATTGTCACTTTGTGGTTGAAATGAGTGAAGGAGAACATATGAGGCATCAGAGAATCCAATTTTGCTTTAGGTGCTGGAGGAAAAGCCAATATACTGTAGACAGAACCAATTCAAAATACAGTACAGCGCAGGGTGGCACTTTAAGCCCAAAGGTGTTCATTCCTCATATCTAGCGAGCCAAATAAGTAGATTTATTTTGAAGACACAAAAGTACACTAAAGAATGGCAGATACAGTGTTCTAGTCCAGTGGTTCTCAAACTGGGGGGCACTAGAAGGTTCAGGATTTTTTTATTTTTATTTATTTATTTATTTTTACTTTTTTTTTTAAGCACACATCTTAACCTAACCTAGTCTATACCGTATAACAGGCTGATGGTCCAGTGGTTAAAGAAAAGGGCTTGTAACCAGGAGGTCCCCGGTTCAAATCCCACCTCAGCCACTGACTCATTGTGACCCTGAGCAAGTCACTTAACCTCCTTGTGCTCCGTCTTTCGGGTGAGACGTAGTTGCAAGTGACTCTGCAGCTGATGCTTAGTTCACACACCCTAGTTTCTGTAAGTCGGCTTGGATAAAGGCGTTTGCTAAATAAACAAATAATAATAATAATTTAGTTGGGCTTTATTGGCTGTTTTGATTGGATCGCCAATAATACTTCGACCAATCAGAGGGTCGCATATCCCGCCATCTGTCAGACTGGTATACAGAACAGGTTAAAGAAGCACTGGACAAGGGAGATAATGTGTCAGATATGAGAGTGGCAGTGATGAAGCCAATTTGCTTGAAAACATTAAAAGCAGACCGGACATACAAATCTGAAATTGATGATGCGATCAGAAACCCAGAGGCAGTGTAAACTGCCTGTAGTGTTCTTTTTTATGTTAAGCATTTTTGTGTTTTTTTTTGTTCGTTTTTTTTTTTTTTACAAGGGTTTAATTAAGTAACAGCCAAAGTGGTTTGTGTCAGACTTGTTGAAAGTCTATAACAAAATGGTTGGTTCTTATTGTCGATACGTTGTAGATACGATTAGTGCAGGCATCGTGCAGGTATCACAAAGCCCATAAACAAAACGTCTGCATCGTATAAAACTAAGCTGATTTTGCCAGTGCTTGCTAGTCTATAACCAGTTTGAAATGATTCTGAAGCAAATAAAAACAATTTCATTTCATCTTCATTGTTTTGTTAAAGATTTCACACATGGCAATACTGCCCTTCAATTACTGCGTGGTAATACTGTGATCATTCCACTGAGTTATGTTGTGAACCATAGTTTTAAAACTGAGAGACAGCAAATGCTTATCATAAAAGTTTATCGGCATCTTAAAATTAAGGGCCATATAAGAACGATAAATACTGTCTGATTAGAAGGCCTTCTTTGTTGTTCTCCAAGTTGCTGCAGTTACATTGTAGATGATACAACGAGTTAATGTAAAAATTCAGTTGCCATCTGGTAATCTATGTTGTTTATCAGCTTACTATGTGGTGTGCACATTAGTAAGCACTGGTCACAATCAGTAAACTGTAATTTGCTCTTAAGTAAGTTTGCTCTTACGATGGATCGGTGGGTCGTGCAAAAAAAAACAAAAACACACACACACACAAAAAAAAAAAAACAGCAGTGACATGCAGAGTAGGGTGACCAGATGTCCTGATAAAATCGGGATCGTCCTGATATTAGGGGCTTTGTCCCACGTCCCGATCGAGGTACTGTCGGGACACCATTTGTCCCGAATTTTTAGAGTAAACGTTGAAAACCCAGGCGTAAAATGTTTAATTTTAATTTTCTTGTTAGGACATTTCGCATATGTGTCTCGCGGTGCAACCGCATACTCTGCTGATTTAGGGCGTGTTGTTTGAGTGAGTTGTTTGCATTGCATCTGTGCGGCTATCCAATCACATTAACCTGCAGTCATATAATGCGGTATGCGTCATGTGTTTTTCTTGGGGTGTGCGCCTGTGCGTCCGGTTTTACTGGCGAAGTGTCATGATGGCTGGTATTGTTGACAAGCCTGTCACTAAAAAGCAAAAAAGACTGTGCAGGTGCCGAACGCAGTGGGGAAAAAATGGATTCAATCATATGCCCATGGTCAAGTCATCCAATTAGAATTAGGGTTATAATTAGAATTTCACGGACATTTCACGGACCTGTTTAAACATTAAATACACCTAATATTTCAGAGCACTATAAAAGCCTAAAAATAGCGGTACTTGCTTCCATACTAAAACACAGTGCTGTCATTTGTTAAAAGGCAAGCATGCAATATCTCCCAACAGTTGCTGCCGACATTCTCTGTCTGGTGTGGATTTGCCCATACATTGAGACTGCTCATCCACTGAATTGGATGGAAGTGTAAGGCAAAGCTTTGCCAAGTTATACAGATGTGGACATCAATTAGAAACAGTCCCAAAACTCGGTTACCCAAAGGTATCTGGCATACTTTAATAAAGTCCATATATGCAGCACGTTCATTGTCATGTCATTTGTCCCATCCAGGAATCTATTTTATCAGTACCGAGTCAAAACAAAGAAAATGTTCCTATTCAGGTCTAAAATTCAACTTTACAAAGAAAACAGCAGGTTGTTTGAACCGAGGTAGCTGTGCTTGATTGTACCTGTAGTGCTGATTTAACTCGGGTACAACCAACACAGGAATACTTTTTGTCTGCGCTGACTTTCCCGTTTGTTTTGTGAAAGCTGTTGTTTGTTTTACGTTCTGTTCAGCAGCCTCTGTAGTAGCCTTTTGTTTAATGTGTGATTCTGAAGTTATAGCGATCGATCGTATTTTCTTTAAGTCACATTACAAGATGTGCAAAACAATTACCTCCATCTGCGTGTACAGTTTATTTGGGAAAAGTTGTGACACGATCCTCAGCCGAAATATGCTTTGCTTGTTTTGCTTTGTCGTGCATTTTTTGTATTTTTACGTCTAATGCTGAAAACTAGATTTTAGCAACCTAAATCAAAACAATGCAGCACTGACTTTGTCCCACCTGCTATGTACAGTACAGCAGATCACAGAAAAGTCAGTACAGATGCACTGATAGGTTGATTAAAACATTGTTGTCGTCTGAACAGTAAACAAGAAAGTCACGCTTTAATTTCATTCAGTTTAGAGGCAAGTTTAAAATCCTGTTCTGTTGTTCATGTTTATTGGGTTCCTCCAAAACTTGCTCTATCGCACTTCACTGGCTTGTGACCATGCGACAAATGTTGGATTTTTTTCAACATCATCGTACCCTGTGCATTTTGCGGTCTCAGACACACAAGAAAAGGCCGTACAACTTTTCAAAGACGACGCAGCTCGCAGCAGTGCGGATGATGTCATTCCGACTGTCGGAGACCACTAGACCAAAAATTGGGTCGCAGTCGGAAGTATAAACCAGCCTTAACCGCTTTGTAGTATTTTTTTTTTATTATTATATTTGTCTAAGTTTGTGTTTTTGCCTAAGTGCAATGCATACAGGAAGGTGAAGGAATAAAAAAAACCTTTGTACAAAAGAAAGATACGTAGTTTGCGTTGCTTGCATTGTGCAGTAGTTCACAAGGTTTCTTTCCTCCCCTCACCAACTGAGTGTCCCGATTTTTTTACTCTTGCTATCTGGTCACCCTAATGCAGAGAAGCCACAGGCATGTTTAATTTTTTTTTTTTAAAACAAGAATATGTACATATATTTGTGTGTGTGTGTGTGTGTGTTGGGGGAGGAGGATTAACATGCTGTCCCAATGACTGCTCTCCTCTCCCTCAGCAAGTGTGTTCAGTTACAAGAATAGTTAGAAAAGGCATTGCAGGGTAACTGAGCATGCAGGGCTGCCTAAGTTAATTTCTCTTCCTGAACAATGGTTCAAATAAATCAGATATACTGCTTTGGAGGTGGAAGTTATTACATTTTTGGCTTAATGAGAAGGAAGCTCAACCGTGATATTTTTTAATTATTTCTTTTTTTCTGAGTACAATAAGCAGTTAAAACGAAGCTGGATAGAAATTTCAGTCAGCTATTAATAAAGAACGTTTTCACTGTCTCAGCCTAAATGGTTACCTAAGAGGTTTCGTCTTTGGATTCAGCAGTCCTAGCCGAGAGGATGCTGAATGAACAGAACGCACTGGGAGCAGGAATGTAAGACTGAATGCAGTTGAGGGTGCCCTGCACAGACTGGGGTTAGGATATAATGAAGGAAGCACCCTGACCACCTGTCTTACAGGTGCCCTTGAGAACATTACATGCTCAGGTCTCCAGCATTGTGCCAGGTGCCAAAAAAACACAGCACCACTGAAACTAAATCTCATGAAGAAGCTCTGCCTAAGTCAGTTTAGAAAGTCATTTATATTTTACAACAACTATAACACTACTTTCGTAGTAGAAAATAATAAAATAGTTAGACCATGTTGCTGGATTATTGATGATGGATAATCAGGTGATCCATTTTCTCAGTTTTGTTTTTTTGTTTAAGTTGTTTTAACCTCTTATACTATCTGTTCAGAAAATAAAAACTGACGTGTAAGTTGATGAGTTCAAGTCGCCGGTTTGTTTTCCTAAGCCTTTGTGTTGAAATGGAAGTGTTAGATTTATAGTGAGAACGGCAGCTGGTGAAGGTGGCATACACCTAGTTAGAATAATCTTGGCTTCAACATGTACAATGTAAGTCCCTGAGGCAATGTGACAGCGTAGGCTCCCAGTTTGCAGGACTATCCAATTACTCGTGTTTCAGAGTCTGAACTGACTGTGGACCTGAAGCCAGCTGCTTTCAGTTATGGTTACAGCACAGCTCCTCTGTGAGGACGGCTCCAAATTAATACTATACCATCTAATTACTGTTATTGTACTGTGCTCACTGGCTAAGTGGGGCACATTGTGTGTAGGATTTATTTACTTATAGGTGTCATGCTGCAATCATTTATATTTTTTTTAGGTGGAAGCAGATTATTATTAATTTATTTTTCTTAAAATGCTGTCAATCTATGTATTTACCATTTATCCCCAGTATACAATACAATTTTATCTTCAGTATAAAATACCATTTTGAAGTGCAAAATATAATTAAAGGGGATTTTGCTGTGAGCTTTGGGACATTAAACTTTTTTCTTTTTTAAATGATACAGACCAACAGCTAATAGTGGCTGACACAGTGCTGTTTCCTTGGATACTACGTGGCTGTTTACATAAGTCTAAATGTGACCTACTGCTGCACACTTTGAAACTTAGCTTGGGTGGCTAAACACAGACATAGGGGGAATTCTAACTATTATCGAGACATTGTGTTCAAGCCAAATGAAAAATAACCATATATATTTCTGGTTTCCATTGGCTCAGTTTATTTTACTTGAGAAGACCCTCTTTTCACGATATGCAAATTAGCCGTGCGTAGCATTCTCGTGCTGTTTTCGCAGACAATTAGGGAAAATGTGGTTTCCATACACAGAGAACAGGTACAGGAGAGAATCTCACCTGGAAATCCATGGTTGCCAGGTGACATCTTGTCTGAGTGAAACTTTAAAGCACAGTGTTAAGCTCATGTAATAAAGCTGTGATTTGCAAATGCCTCGTGCCTGGTTGTTTAATAATGCGTTTTACTGCTCTTGCCCAAATTGTTTTTCAAATATCCATTGTTGGGGTGGCATTACATTAGATATGAATAATATTTCAACTACTTAATCACAAGACTTATTAATTAAAGACAAAAGAAAATAATTAACCCAAGGTATATAATCAAACTGTCTAAACCAGCTATTGCAGATCACCATAGCTGTGGAGATTTAGGATTATAGAGATCTGTGCCAGACACCTTCCACGTATGCTGTCTGGATTAGGAGCAGTGGATGTTTTCACATGAAATGCGAGTTTCCATGTGAAAATGAGCATGGTTTTCCCCTGTTTTACGTCATGCTCACGAGTGAATGAGATTTACCCTATCCCTCTCTGTGGTCATTATTTTCGGCCACAAACCTGATCCTGTCTAGCTGTTCTCCCAAACGTGCACACGCATCTCCACTTCACGTGTAAATAACCACACATGGAAACTCCCCCATAGTCAAGGAATCATGTTACACATGAACAAGGTGTTAGTGTTAGGCTCTTATTGTATTACTTGTATTGTAACACTTAATGTATTTGCTTACGATTGTAAGTCGCCCTGGATGAGGGCGTCTGCTAAGAAATAAATAATAATAATAATAATAATAATAGTGACCAGAAGACCTCGGAGAATAATGTATTATCCAAAACGTTTGTAGGGTTGGTAACCCTCTCAACTCCTAGATAGCTAGATTAGAAATAAGAATGTTTCTAATTTCCAGAAGAAGTTACAGTTACAGTGTATGATATTTCAATTACATGTTATATGTTAAACAGTCAATAGATATGCAATAAGGAAATGTAACCATATTAAAATCACAAGTATTATTACACTTAATAACTATTGTTTTACTAGCGGGCTTTCTACGTCCTTAATATTTGTAGGAGCAGGAAACTTCCAATAGCATTAAGCATACTAAACAGATATATGAAATAAGAGCACACAATTACATTGAGAGTCTAATAATGGATACACACAAGCATTCCTTTTGCATGCTGTATCTAATAACTGTTTATTCACATGAAACTGTGCTTCAATATATGCTAATTGTATAGCAATACTTTTTTTATGCTACTGTATGCAAAATAAACCGTTATCAAATTATTACTTGTTTTCAGGGGTGGATGTTGGATTGCATCCTTATTGTATTTTTGTTTTTTTTAATACCGTACACCTTTGAAGATGCCGATACTATGTCCAATATTGGTTTATTATAATAAACTGGGTGCTGTTTAAAGAGCTTGCAATTGACACGAAAAATATGTTCTACATCTGCAATGGATTCTTTGTGTATTCAAACAAAATGTAATTCATTATATTCAAGCAAGTACCCAAGTACTGATGCACTGCGCTTTCCAATACTTAATCATTTAGCTGTCTGAATGTACTGCTGCTGTAGT
Organism: Acipenser ruthenus; assembly: GCF_902713425.1. Classification (NCBI taxonomy): domain Eukaryota; kingdom Metazoa; phylum Chordata; class Actinopteri; order Acipenseriformes; family Acipenseridae; genus Acipenser; species Acipenser ruthenus. The sequence goes on along the minus strand of NC_081200.1, from coordinate 11,690,408 downwards.
TAAATACTTCATTAACCTCAATAACATAAGTTTTATCATACAATGTACAACCTTTTTATAGAAATCTGAAGCTATTTTGACACTCCTCTCAACACAACTGCTCAATACTTGAAGGCTGTATTCTTTTCACCACCTACTTCAGCTTGATCCTGCAATTCTTAATATATATTAGAACATTTTTATAACATGTTACAGCAAAAAAAATCCATTCAGTGTTATTATTTCTAATCATAATCTAGAAATATTAATAGCATAATTATAACATGTTTATATATGGTTTATGACGACTTTTAATGGATCCCTGAACTAGTGTTACCAAAACTTTTACTCAAAATCAACATTCACTGCATGCTAATAGAGATTGATGATACTTATGTGCGTCCCTGTACATACCGATATATTAGATTCAATAATACATAAAATAAATATTACTTTTTATATAAAGTTATAAATTGCAATCAAGGTTTAAGTTAATAACACTTTGGATCATTACATATAGTTCAGAAAGAAAAAAATATATTCATAATTTTAAATTAAGCCACAGATTCTAAAACTATAGGTAACTAACAGTGATGATGACATTTGGCAAAACGTTCTTTAGATCAACCACCAATTAGCAATTAAACTAAGTAACTAAAATCGATTGTATTCTGGTGTATGGGAACACATTTGTTTCTTCTTTCTTAAAGCACATAAATGTATCTGTAAAAGGAAGAACAAAAATGTGCATTTAACTTCAAATGTAAACTTGTAAAGTGGGAATTAATTAGTTTATGTGATTTACTTTATCTGTCGTTTTCTTTGACTAGCGCACACAGGGATAGATATGCTAAGATGGGCCAGTCGCAGCGCAAACATACCGCAATTTGCATTTTCATAGCAATAATGTGCAAAGTATACATTTTTTATATATGGATGAAGAGAAAATATGTTAATGAAGAGAGCCGCAATATACTTATTATAAATATTTGTTGTGTCATCTTAGCAATATCTCTAGCATTGCGAGAGTCATTTCTTTTGAATAAATAATAAGTCAGTTTATTCCCATCAGATTCTATAATGGGGGCCCCTCACTTTCACCCCCCACAAAAAATGTGTTTCTATCAAAAAGCTTTTCATAATCACACAGTAGCCCCTTGCTAAACCAGACATGTTTGTCTGACATGTCAGGTTTAAAAAATACAGTAAAATTGCACATACATACATCTATAGTGCTCAATGTATTTTAAAGGTATAAATAATTGCGCTGAAATAACACTATGTTTTGGGTAGGCTACACATTACATTATGTAAAGAAATATATTATTATTATTTATTTCTTAGCAGACACCCTTTATCCAGGGCGACTTACAATTGTCACAAGATATCACATTATTTTAACATACAATTACCCATTTATACAGTTGGGTTTTTACTGGAGCAATCTAGGTAAAGTACCTTGCTCAAGGGTACAGCACCAGTGTCCCCCATCTGGGATTGAACCAACAACCCTCTGGTCAAGAGTCCAGAGCCCTAACCACAACTCCACACTGCTGCCCCAAATCTGTACAGTAGGCCGATACAGTATACAATACAGTAGTAAAGTCAAATTAATACCTAGCTGTGAACAGGCTGGCTTGTGCTGCCATCAGGCCAGAAAGTAGACAGACTAGAGATGTCACTGCCTCTGAATACACAAACCCTGAGTGAGTGATTCGTGCCTCTATATGTACAGCTGTGCACACATACATATAAACATATAAACATAAAATATTAAAATTAGAATAAAAGATTATTTTAAATTGAAACTAAATGATTTTAGCCAAATGTATACTGTCAGTTTTTATTTAAGTTAGTCAGTGGTGCAGTGCTAAATTGTGCACAATTACAAACCACCTGCACATTAATAGAATAGGTGTGTTTGCAACTGGTTTCGACTGTTGCGACAGGCGCAACACTTTAGTGCATCTACCCCTCAGTATTTCTGCAAGCTCTGCAAATTAATGTATTTATGAAGACAGAGTATTTTTCTCCTGTTATACTCTGCACTGATGATTTTGAACATTTAAAAAAAAAAAAAAAAACCTTAGAAGGCAAACCTATTAAAATAATTCAAGACAAACATAAAATACCAATAATGGGAACATGTGTTTGTATTACGTTTTTCAAGGCTTTTCTCATTGTATGGTATTGAAGTTAAGCTCCATCTAGTCACCTTTGGAAAAAAAAAACTCCTTATATCTTACGTAATTCAGACAGGTGGTTCAAAATAGGGTTAAGGCTAACATAAATACGACCCAAGACTGGGAGTTTGCCTCATTTGTGTGTCCTGGTGTTGACTTGCATAATCTAGCACAGCTGGTACAGTAAATCCATTTCCAATACAGTGCCAAAACCGATTAAAAAAAGCTGACCTTCTATACCAGGGGTGGCCAACACGTGATGTCGGAAAGCCCAGTGTTTGCTCCAGGACTTGCGATTGAGGGTCAATGTGGCCCCCTCCCAAAATTTTAGGGGGACATTTTCTTCAGTGAGGGGGTTAATGTGTTTGATAATTCAGAACCAACCACCATTTCATATTTTAGTTTGTTAACATGCCAACAGATCTACAAACATATCCAAATAAACAAAAAAATAAAACTGTAAAACCAAAGTCATGTTCATTTTGTATAGTCAGTTAGAAATTATATTGGTAAAAAAATGTAAATAAGATAGAAAACTGGTAGATATAAGGTGTCTCTACAAAAGTGACTTGTCACTTTTTTGCAGCTGTTGTGCAGAAGATCTTCCTTTCCTTTTTGTTTCTGAACTTCTTCAGGGCCTTCCCATACTCAAATTCCTTCCAGTGAGGTCCCTCAGCCCTTAAGACAAGGAGAGTATTCAGTTTGTCACTTGCCAGTCTGTTTCTGAAGGCTGTCTTCAACACATTTTGAGCCCTAAAGCCCCTCTCCACATCTGCTGTATGAATGGGTAGCACCAATGCCATCTCGGCCAACTTCAATATAATATGAAAAGTATCACTGTGATGCTGGTGTATCACAGCATAGAGGATTTTCAAAGTACCTGTTGGATAATGTTCATTTCTTACCAATTTCTTCAGTCTGAGCCATTCTCCTTTTGTTTCCAGCGCATTGATGTGTGCCTTTTGCTCCCCTTTATCCTCCCCATACTTCTCTATTAGCATCTCAATCTTGTCATCTCTAAATGTATCCAACTCATCTGCTGGAATAAATTCAATCCCCCCTAAACCAAGCACTGCAAAGGCAGCAACTAGATCTGTTGCAGATTTAGGGAATCTTCTGTCTAGCTGCACCAGGATGTTCTGAATAAAATTTGTTTTGACTGTGCTTGCACTCTTTCTTTGTGTTGGAGTGTCAGAGATGCTTACCCCTTTGTACCGTTGCATGGATTTTCCTGCTTCCAAATCTGTCTTCTGCAAAATCAGATTTAATTATGTCAGAATGGGAATAACATCCATGAGCATTTACATCACAGCTAAAAACTCAAATGATGCAAGATTTTTCAAAATGCCACTGCCTTTTGGATCTTTCTGCTGCTCTAACAGCAAGCAAGAGGTTCCCAGCATATACTGCTTCTAAAGCTGCATAGAATGAAAACCAGCGAACATCATGTACCTCCTTAATTTTCAAAAGAGGAGCATCTAACACTTCCTGCAGTTTGGCCACACAAACAGCAGAATGCTTAAAGTAGTAATACAAGGATGTGATAATTTTCTGGACCTTTTGCATGTAGGTGACATTGTTTGCTGCCTGACTTGTGACCAGTGCCAGTCGATGAGCGATGCAGTGTGCGTTTTCCAGGTAATCTTGCTTCATTTTCGTGACCACTCCATTTTTTGCTCCCATCATCACCTAATGATTTACAGTAAAGAAACCACATTACCAACAACTCCTGATTACAGTTTAATGTAGTAGTATTTAAATGCCATCATCCTGACTGGTAAGTTCTTAATCATCTCAATACTATAAAACTTTACCCAAATAACATTACCTGTATAAACCCTGTTGTAAAATGTACATCAAAGTACAATAAATAAAAGCAAAAATATTACAGTTTTTTTTTTGTTTGTTTGTTTTGTTTTAAACAATACAAGTTACCACACAGTCAAACTCGGCAATTTTTCCATTGCTAATATGTGAAGTAACAAAAAAAATGCTAATCTAAAATATAAAATAACACTATAGCCTAAAAAAATACATTGACATTGCATTGTTGATGCACATTACTCATCTAATTTATCATCATGCACGTTTTTGTAGAACACATCAAAGTAAAGGTGTTTAAAAACTAGGCACACATTACTCCCATTCACTTGCTCTGTCACGCCATGTATCCAAACATCAGACAATAGATACGTTACAGCAGATTAATTTCACAGTAGAGTACTTTTATGCATGAATACAATACATTTAAATCCTTACAAAATTAATGTACCATCACTGCTGAAGCCAATTTCTTTTGTCAATATTTCTTTCTAGAAATACCTGCTTTATTTCTTGATAGATGGTTTCTGCATTCCCACTTGAAATCTTCACATTCTTGATGAAAAGGGTCTCGGACACAATGCCTTATATAGATGCAAAGCTTTTTGTGAACTGTCATGTCTGTACTTTCGTCAGCCAGCACTGTCACATAATCGCAACTTTCCAGTTTTTTATTAATTTTCTCGGTAATGACCTCTGCAATGGCCTCTTGCATTTCAGACTGTGTGTGATCTGTATGTGGCATTTCTCAAGTTTTCCACTCCTTGGAAAATCATAAAATCAAAAAAACTGCTATACTTCAGAGATGGAATATCCTCCTTCACGATGAAGTATGCTGTTTGCAGCTCTTTGAGGATAGCCTGCTCGCTCTCGTTCATTGCCAGTTGGAGCATTCTCGTCATTGTAGTATCAGCATCTTTCTCGAGCACAGCATTATGGTGGTCCTTTGACTGTGAATGTCATTCCAGGGTTGATGACTTGTGGTTGTTACACCCGACCGTGAATGGGTTTTTTTTGTTTTTAGAAACACAAACTTGGCAAAACATTTGATCGCTGTCCTCATTAAAAGTAAGCCACTTGTGTTTCCTCAACCATTCCTGTTGAAAATGGCACTTGCATTTTCTTTTCACTGCCGGCAAATCTGAGGATTCCATTTCCACTGATGGAACTGTGTCAGAAGAGCTAATTTCCTGGCTGCCTGCATCCTCATTTTCATTTTCATGTTCATTTTCATATTGATCATCTTTTTTTGAAAAAAAATCAAGAATCCGAGGCTGTTTGCGCCAGGCCATGTTAAGCCTTTTAACTTAGGCTACTGTAAAGTGACGGTGCGAGCCGTACTGTAGCGCCTCATACTGGACTGGCTAATAGAGGCATGTGTGTTTAATTATGAACACATTAGTTTGAATGTTTTAAAAGGCATGCATGTGTAAACAAAACAAAACAAAAAAAAGATTAGACTGGTTTGAGGTAAACAGTGTAAGTAATTGAAAACAACAAACAGAAATGTAATATTAATACAAAATGCATTAATCGCAGCATATGCCATTTTAATGCTTATTGGTATTGTGTCTGGGAAGGGGGACACACGGTCGCGTTATGAGAAATTCAGCAGGACATTTTTTATTTCGGGGGGCAATGGCGCGGCCTAGCGCGAACACTGAAAGTCACAATCCTGCAGGTTTTCTGGGTATCTTTAAATCATCAATGACTAAAGACCTGGAATAGAAGACCCCGCGGCTCTCCAGAACCAGGGTTGGCCACCTCTGTTCTGTAACATGCAACTCAGCCCCATACTTCATGTACAGTAGATGACTTTCCTTACTTAGCAAAGGTCAATTATGTCATCCTCTGCAGAGTGATGAGTACATCTTTTACAGAAGTACAGTGTAAGTCTGTGTTTGTTGAGCATGACAGACTTGCTTTAATAAACTGGCAGTGCAGTTCTTCTCTGTTTACTGGTTAAAAGACCCAAGATAGAGATAACACATTTCCATAAATACTTTGATCAAAGAAAAGCCATGACACAACACGATTTCACCTCATTATTTCACAAGAAACACAGTTCCCATTGACCGGTTCATTGGTGAGTCATCAGGAGGCCCATATCTAAAGAAAGGAAGACTTTTATGCTTCCATATGCAGATTAAAAGAAAATGCAGAATAATTAAGTGAAGAAAGCCACCTGCCCACAGTATGTTTATATGATAGAGCATCCAAACAGATGCAGAATTTCAGCAATGTATTTAGCAGGCAAATGTGATCTGCTCCCACAAAATCAGTCACATATGACCCCATGACAAAAAATTAGTTATAATTCTGAGAAATTCATGAATAAAGCAACAATTTTTCAACTATGTACATTTGTTATGTCTTTAGCAACGCATATTCAGGTTTATGCTAGACACTTAAAATTTGGCAGGCTTTAAGAGACTGGTCTATACTTTAATTTGAGAAAAAAAAGTTGAGAATAGGATTGAATTGGATTCTATGGGATTTCGTCAGAGCAACTATTTGGCTGTTGGTGCAAGTGTGATACAGCTTGCTCATTTCGTATCTCACGTGGGTCTTATTGATAAAGCAATTGTGTTTCAGAATATAAGTTACCCAGTATTTTAGTGTGCAAGCCATGTCAGGGGGTAAATAATCAGACAATAAACACATGTAGGGCTAGATTAGATTTTTTTTTTTTTTGCTTCTTGTTAAACAGTTTACTAAAACTAAAACATTATTTTAGTTGTCGACCCAGGGGACTTTCGACCTGAAAAAAGAAACAAGGACCAGGGGTCACAAATGGAGATTAGATAAAGGGGCATTCAGAACAGAAAATAGGAGGCACTTTTTTACACAGAGAATTGTGAGGGTCTGGAACCAATTCTCCAGTAATAATGTTGAAGCTGACACCCTGGGATCCTTCAAGAAGCTGCTTGATGAGATTCTGGGATCAATAAGCTACTAACAACCAAACGAGCAAGATGGGCTGAATGGCCTCCTCTCGTTTGTAAACTTTCTTATGTTCTAAATAAAACAAGAAGTTACTTTAAAAAAAAAAAAATCTAAATGAATAATATAATAAGCCTACATAATGTATTCCAGAAGACTACTTTTCTAAATTATTATTTTTTTAAATGAAGAGTGACCGGAGCGCTTCCTTCACTTCATCTGTGTTTACAACCTCTCCCTCGGTTTCACTCCCTTCATTACATTTTCTTCCTCTGTTGAATCAGACTCGTCTAACCCCAGATGAATCGGTAATGGTGTCCTCCAAATCGCAATTTTGGACACAAAGCCAGATTCGGAGAATGACACTCTCCACTTCCTGCAGCTTCAGATACAGTAAATGTAACTTTCCAAGATTTAAGCGCATTGCTAGCAACTTCACTCTCCCGATTTGACATTCTCATTTAATGTGAAGTAACGTGATTATTTTAACTATAAATGAATACTTCACATTAAATAACAACTGTGTAAGTCGCCATGGGTAAGGGTGTCATCTAAGAAATACAAGTAATTATAGCTACGTAGCTAGATAATGGTATAATAATAACAATATGTTGAAAGTATAAAAACCAGTGACCTTGATTGCAAGAATATTCTCATTTAACGTAGCCTAATCTATGTAAACAAAAAAACTATCAAAATAGAAAGTATAAAAACTACCGCAAATAGAATTCCTCAATGTTTTTCAACTTCAGCCTCACTGAAGCCCTGTTCACACTTGTATCGGTATGATACTAGTACAGTTTGTTTCGGTATAGAATATACTGGTATGAACCCACTTTCTGTCCTGACTCACTTTTCAATACCGGTACAGTACCGATACAGTTGCGATAAACCTGTCCACATTCATGTATGTTTAAATCGACAGTGTTTGGGTTCTGAACTCGTTTCCATGACGACCGCTGTCACATCTGTTGGAAATGGATCTGCTGTTATGTAATACAGTGTTTTGCTGTCCTATCCATGTACAGTGTTTTGTTTTGGTGTTCAATCATTATTAAGAGATGAGCAGAACGTGAAAGGATGAGATTAACAAAATGGCGAAAACAATTATTCGTCTTTAAAAGCATGGGGTTGCAAAGACAGTGGGCTTGCATCACAGCTTTGGGAATGCATGCGTTTTGTTTTTTTGGGTTTTTTTTTTGCTTTTTATTTCCTCACAATGGATTTTATTTTAGAGTGGCACTGCTCTGCAGTATGCTTTACCTCATAGTCATCATCACTAATTCTGTGGAGATTATTTTGTCGCTTATTTTGGCATTTTTGGTGTAGCCATGATAAAGGTACTGCAGCTCACAGTAAAATGTAAAGCTATTTAAAGTTTTTAAACTGTAAAGCAAGATGTGCGCGTGCTTCATAATATTGACTTAACTGTATCGATACCGCGTCGGTTTACCTGTCCACACTTACGCTGTTCCGAGTCGTATCGAAACAGTACTGGTATGAAACCTGCTCTTTTTGGACTGCATCGGTACGACACCGGTAACAACTCCAGTCTGGACAGATCTTTTGGTACTGTTTCGGTACAGTTCCGCAACAATACAGGTAGAAAAATGCTAGTGTGAACAGGGCATGAGTCTGTCGGAAGGATGAAAGTTGCGAATGTCAGAAGGGTGTGCTAAACCAATCAGAGGCTGCCGTTCGGTCACATGGTAGCAACAAGCTTCAAGTTGCCTTCGCAACAAGCTATAAAAAATGTTATCTGGTCAGCGGGGTAATGTGAAATCTGAGATGCAGATGGCATTGTGATGAAAGAGCAGACTTTCAGCTTTCAGGGGATGTATAACTTAAGGTGGTACGCGGCTTTGAATGAACACCTGCTTCACTTTTTAAATTAAGCATAATTTAAAGCTGTTTAACATAAATAGCTGTTACCAAGTTATGGTTTAGACTTCAAACTATCAAAATAACACTTTTTAACCATTTTCTTTTCTATTTTCGCCTCTGTAGCAAAAGGAATGTTGGCGATATGTGACTGATTTTGTGGGAGCAGGTCACAAATGTACTGTATTCTATCAGTACTCAATAATAGAACTCTAGTCAACCAGTAGATTCACTTGTCACCTGGGGTGCTGGAACTAGGGGTGCTGGGGGTGTGGCAGCACCCCTTTCCATGGCTTCCATCATATACAGGGGTTACAGTTTTGTTCAATGGCTTTCAGCACCCCCACTGTTGATGGTGGATTTACCAGAAAAATAATCTGTTTAAAATCTTACAGAACTGTAGGGGAATAGAAGTAGCCGATCAGGTCATTAACCAAATTAGGTCCAGCTATTTTTTATTTTATTTTATTTTTTAGATCTGTAAGCAGAACATATACATTTTGCAGCCTAATGGGTGTATCGATCAGCAGTGCCCTCACTTTAAATTAATAACGCTTGTTATCAATAACAGACTGACTGCATCCCGACCAATCTATCTGAAATACTTAGCCAGTGCTGGCATTACTCACTGAGAGCTGAACTATGGTTTTTATTATGCCCTGATGAGACAGTCTGTGCAAGGATAAAGACAGATCTAGACAGATTAATCTAGCAGGGAGTTTCGTAAGCCTAAAGCCCTGTATTGATCTGTAGAGTTAAACTGGTTTTGCCAGCCAACATGCGCAATTCATGGGAGCTCTTCCGCTTGGCTGGAGGCACAAGTCTGGTTTCACAATCTGAAAGAAGATCCTGTATCAAAAAGAGAATTTGTTTACTAATACAGGATGTTCAATCCACAGCGTTATAATGAGAAAACTTGGGTAGCAGTTGGTTGTCAGCAGGTCTAGGAATTATGCTTATGAAACAAATAAAACAATTACACAGAACTGTGCTGAGAGCAATCTGAGATATTAAAAATATTATTATTTATTTCTTAGCTCACGCCCTTATCCAAGGAGACTTACAATTGTTACAATATATCATATTATTTTTTACATAGTTACCCATTTATACAGTTGGGTGTTTACTGGAGCAATCTAGGTAAAGTACGTTGCTCAAGGGTAGAGCAGCAGTGTCCCCACCAGGGATTGAACCCACGACCCTCCGGTCAAGAGTCCAGAGCCCTAAGCACTACTCCATACTGCTGCCCCTATACATGCACTGGAGCTTTAAGCATGGAGTCCTTGGGCTCAGTGATTTCAGTTATACTGAAGGAGTACAGAAAAAAAAGGATTTCCTTCTCTTCTTGGGAGAAAAACATTCTCTCTAATGCGGCACAGTTTTTATTCAGACTGCTGATTAAAACAGATTTTTCAGGCTTGTTCAGACCTGTCACACTTAAGAAGTAAGATTTTCCTGAAATCACCTTTTTAATATGTAGCTTTTCAATCCAGTTAAAATAAATGATGTTTTTTGAAATGTGTATTTTAACTATTGTTTTGTAATCTCTTTGAATAAAAAAAATGGATTGTGGGAACAATACAATGCTCTGCCTAAAAGTAATCTTTGAGCCAGTAGAAATACACCAGCACAACAGACTGCATGTTTCTATAGTCATGCTATCATCATAGGTCTGATTCTCTTGACACACTTTTAAAAATCCCTTTATTCTATTTAAAGTATTTAAGCTAAAATGTGCTTATGTGCCTTGTTAATCTCTGCCTGACATTTCCTAGTAGATGCATTTATCCAGCGATAGTAAACTTGGCCACCAGTTTTTATGTTATATGGATGTTTCAGGGTTAAAATAGATAAGACAGAGTGGAGTGTGTGAGGACATTTTTTAACATCAAGAAGCCATAAAAAGTGCAGAAAAATAACTGGGATTACAATAGAGGGTGCACCATATATGAGTGGACTGGCTAGCAGAGTGCTGGAAAAAATTAAAGAAAGAAATGCAGAAGTACCAATTTTCTTACACTGGATTCTGAATCAACAGACATGATGTGGAAAAGTTGCAGAATTAGAACACGCAATGAGCATTGTTATCAAGTGTGCCAGAAAAGAAGTACCAAGTGTCCGGACAGGTCATAAAAAGGTACATTTCATAGTGATCCTGTTTTACTATTTTGCATTTTCACAGCTTGTCTATTTATTTTTTTCAGTGCTGTTAAAAACGTTATATTTTGGAATATAAATTAAATATTGAGAATAAGCATTATATACTCTGACATCGTTTTTTATGATTTTTTTTTTTACTGTTTGAGATTTCCATTGAAATAAAATACTCTTCTATTTTCTCCATTATATTACATTTGTGATATTGAGTTTTTTTGACAGTGTGCTGCTTCTAGTTATATCTGCCTATTTTTGTACTATAAAATACATTAAGTAATATGTTGATTAATTGATTAAACCATGCCTGCATACTTATTGACTAGGAATCGTGCAGTGGGGATAATGTGCTTTGCGTAAAGTAGTACAGGTAGTGGACAAAAAAAATGGAAACACCTGGGTAAATGAGGGACACCAAGTATATTGAAAGCAAGGGATTCCACACAGGTGTGGCTCATGCGTTAATTAAGCAAATAACATCCCAGCATGCTTAGGGGCATGTATAAAAATGCTGGACAGGCCTGGTTGCCTATAATTATGGCTAGCATGGCTGCAAGAGGAGACCTCAGTGACTTTGAAAGAGGGGTGATTGCTGGGGCACGTTTGGCAGGAGCTTCAGTGACCAAGACCGCTCAACTTGCTGATGTTTCACGAGCAACGGTGTCTAAGGTGATGCCGGCATGGAACTCCGAGGGAAAGACGTCATCAGCAAAGGGCAACAGTGGGCGGAAGCACATACTCCAGAATTATGATATCTGTACATTAATTCGAAGTGCAAGGCAAAACAGACGAGCAACTGCAGATCAATTGACTACAAATTTCAACCTGGGGCGCAAGCAGTCAGTTTCATCTCCACAGAGCAGGATACCATAGTGGCCCAACGCCCTATTAAATGACTTTACATTGGTGTTTCCATTTTTTTGTCCACTACCTGTATATTTGAGTATATTGGCCTACATACAATTTATATAGACATTTTCACGTACATTACGATATACATAACCAAGTAATTCAGCAAAATTTATTTATTTTGCATTAGTGAATCAGTGAGTCAAACAAGCAAATCTGTTGAATTGATTCACTAAACTGAATGAATCAAACGAATTGAGTCAGTAAAAAGAATCGAACTGCACATTGCTAGTTTTCAGGCCAGAAAAAGAGGTTTAAATAGCATGCCTATCAATGGTTAAAGCCTGCTTTCCATACACACGAATAAATTATCACTTTAATGCGCTCACTAAAATGAATGTCCTTTAGTAAATACCACGTGAATACAGCTCCTCTCATTATTCTGAGCTGGATGCTCATTTAAATACATCAGCATGCATTACAATAAAACTCATATTCATTCTGATTACTGTTGTGTGAAGCATAGTGCATGCCATAATATGCCAAGTATCGCACGTTATAATTAATACAATTGCAATAGTAAATATGGAAATAATGAACGTGCACACTAATTGCAATTATGGTGCACCATTATGTTTAGTGCCCTTTCGTAAATGAGGCCCCTTGTGCGATCCCTGCAATCTTTGCACCATCCAAACCAAGCCCTTGCAACTTTCTGTTCAAAGCATGCAAAGCTCTTCCCTATCTTTATGTCCTCCTCAATTCTTGCTTCACACTTGACTTTATGCTCCTGTCTTACTTGATCCTAGCATGGTCCATGCATTTGCATTCTTGTGGGAGCATATCGAAATTCAAACCTCTTCACACTTCATTACCAAGTGACATCTGAAGCATTTTCTATCTCTCAACAATATTAACTAATTAACTACCCATAGTTTCATTTTTAAATAACAATTTTGTGACATACAGCATTATGAGTCTTTATTACTGTATATGCTGACTCTATATACCCTTCCTCATACGCTGACTTAATTAGAGGCAGGCTGAGAGCACATATGAGAAGACACTATTTCTGTACTGTAAGAGGTAAATCGGTTGGGGTTTCTGACATCAAACAAAATTAAAGCAAAGGCATACAGTATATGGATAGTTTTCTGAAGGAACAATTGTGTACAAAATAATTCAAATCTTGCCCTGTCTGAATCTGAACATGCCCGAATACAATCAAAGCTATACTTAAATCCAGACCTCGGTGTAAGAAAACTGCATTGCAGTTCTATGTATTTCTTGTATTATAATAATGTAGATCAAAGTGTTATTAGAATCGTAATCACATTTTGATTGCATCAGAGGCATCACAGGGCACCACTGCTGGAAGAAAATAATTTGCATTGACATCAAGAAACACTGTCACATGCTGTCGCTGCTTTATTTATTTATTTATTGCCCTATTCTGTTCTTTTAGGAATCAGATATTGAAAAGGTACTAGTACTGAGTCTCCTTTAAGAATAAAAACTGTTTAGTGATTTATCAGGTTATCCATGGGAAGCTGTTACAAAAAAAGATGGCTTACTTAATGGCCAAATTCTGTCTTAAATCATAACCCCTCTGTTTTATATCAAACACCAACCAGTTTCTTGTTTCTTCCTCATAGCAATTCATAACAATTTCACAAACCACTTTTGGGGTGACTCAAGTTTAAACATTGCCTTAAGATCATCTTTACCCATGTGATCTTTTATGGTTTCAGGGCAAGGCAAGCATAAAAGCATGGCATATTTGGTTTTTTAAAAGTCTCCCAGGGTGATCTGAGGGTACTCAAAAAAGCACTATGAAAACATGGTTAGATGCCAAGAATGAACACGCTTCAAGAAGAAAATGGAACTTGAGCTATTAAGAGAACTGTCCTGGTAAAAAAAAAAAAAAAAAAATCCACAATTCTCTCAAAACAATTAGTTAGTGTGTGTAAAAATCAAGTAGCCTAATTTGTGACATCAGATCTATGCATATGTTCCTTTAAAGATGTATTTCACTTTTCTCTAATTCTAAATTATCACCAGAGACATGTTAGGTTGTACTGAATGAAGCAGATGATTTGAAATTACATTTGACAGCTGGGCGCTCTTGGAGATGCCTCGACACATATGTCACAATTCAATTAAAAAGCTTAAATTCTACTTTGTTTGTATCATTTGGGCATTTCACAGAAAGGAAAACACAATCTCCATTGGGTTCTACTTTTTATATTAATTTGTGTGGACTGCAAGGCAATATGTTTCAAGCAAGAATGAAAGTTTATATAATGTTCTTAGGAAGATGACTAATTCACAAGTTTTTCCGGTTATAAGGCAGGGAGTAGTCTACATCTTTTTGCAAGTTTGCTATAAGCACTTCATTTACTACTTACTGTTTCTGATCTGTGATTATTTTGTAAAATAACTGTGAGAAACAGCAATTACTGTAACTGTCTTGGAGGAATTCTGAGTCACCTGGCTTTTGTAAATTATAAAAACACATTATTTTTAATGAACATCAGGCTGAGGAGGCTGTGTGGTCCAGTGGTTAAAGAAAAGGGCTTATAACCAGGGTGTCCCAGGTTCAAATTCCACCTCAGCCACTGGCTGATTGTGTGACCCTGAGCTAGTCACTTAATCTCCTTGTGCTCCGTCTGTTGGGTGAGACGTAATTGTAAGTGTCTATGCAGCTGATGCATAGTTCACACACCCTAGTCTCTGTAAGTCACCTTGGATAAAGGCGTCTGCTAAACAAACAAATAATAATAATATTTATTTCATCAAAACCTACTAATGAAAAGTCCTTTATTTACTTTTGTTGCGTGTTACCCAGGATAGTTCTCAGCCGTTATAATAGCATTTAATAGCTCAAAAGTACCCCCCAGACACACACATACTGTGAGACTGCCTAGTACCGACAGAGCAGAATTGAGAACTGGTGGAAGCACAACAGGAATGGAGCCTGCGGCTACACCAGCCTGTATTATCCCAGCAGGGGGTGCAGTGCTGTGGAGGAAGGATCACCATTATAGTGACATACCCTTGGGAAGCCATCTATTTCTGTTTTGTACTGAAATTGTGGCTCAGAGGGATTCCTTATGTCGTGTCTCAGTTAAATTGCCAATGTTCTTTTCTCCATCATATCGTTGTCCCAGTTGCTGGCTATAAAGAAGGAAACCTCCCTTCAAAGCCAAATAACACCATTTTTTTCTTTCTTTTTTTCTTTTTTTATTTATTAGGACAGGCAGGGATTTTTGGGAGCATTTTTTGAAAATGCAAGGATTTGTTCAAGGATTTTGTGAATGTATTATTACTCTGGCTTGTCAAAAACATCCCAACCAATGTCTGTATTTTAAATGTTATCCTGAAAAAATAATCTGATTAAAACATCCAGATGTCAAAGTCATAACAGAGTTGTGCCATGTGTCATCTTGTCCCTATTTGCAAACACGTATTTTGCCCATCTATTGAGATATTATTCAAGCCAATACTTACATTTCAGCTTTTCTCTTTAAAATGTTAAATGCATTTAAGACTTGTACTGCCTTAGCTAGGATGCTATTGTGTAAGTAATCCTTTTATACAGAATATAATATGCCCTTTTGGTCCCCCCTAAGTTACATTCAAAATCACAGTTGGAAGTATGTTAATATCCCATCATTTTATGGAAGGCAAAGCAACAGCTTGCCTCTCGTGCCCTATCATTATTACAGTACTCCCTCATTATAAGATGGTTGACAGGAGCCATAGTTATAGGATTGTGCTGTATGTTTTCTGACTTACAATGAGAAAGCAAGTTCAAGGTAAAAGGCGTAACATATCTAAGAATCCACCCTATAACTTAAGTGGTAGCTAATTGTATCCAGTGCTGTTTGGTGCTAGACTATAAATTGACCTTCAGCACAGGGAGTGATTACATATCATGAATCAGCAACAACTTTAAATCCATATCCCACCAATTAAACATATAAATAAACCGGTGGTAAAGTTGCTGGTAATGTTATTTTTTAATACCAAAACAAGCTGCATGAATAACACACCTTTTTTAATTAATGAAAATATGCTTGTGAGCTCAAGTTCTGTGATTAATCCCAGCTGCAATTGCATTACCAAGGGGCCTGTCTTTAACTACATAGAAGTCTCATGTTTCCAGTAACTTGACTATAAATAGTCCCGTACTGATGTATTCCTGCCCTATCTCTTAGGGCTGATGAGTGTAACAGAGGGTACTTCAAGAATCAATGATGAATGTTGCTGAGATGCCTGCATTCCTTAGGAAATCCCTGCTTACATCATTGAGAGACATTTAGCATTCCATTAGACCTAGAGCACTGCAATAGTTTGCTACATTCTTGTTTATCAGCCCACCATTAAGCAGGGTCTGTCTGGTATATTGAACACAACAAGCTGAGATCAATAAAGGTCTAAAGGATTGCATTAGTTGGTCAATATATTTTATTTGAGAGGGACAGAAAAGTTGATGGCGACATTATTTGTATAGGAGCTATTGCTATACTTGAGTTGATAAAAAAATAATTGCTACTGGGAATAAAGGACATACTGTACAAACCCCCAGCGGCTAGTTAATAGTGTTCGCTTGCTCACCAAACCCCCACTCTCTTATTAATGGCTCTTCCCTTCTTCTGGGTGATGTGCGTTTCATTTCCCCCTCTCTCGCGACACTGGCACATCAACAATGCCGTTCATCACATCTGAAGCTGGGCTGTGCTCACTCAGAAATGTGAGCACCCAAACCCGCCGTGCACATGCGCAGTAGCAGCCAGACGTCAGCCAGGACTGGCTATGGTTGGCTTAAAAATGTCTGGATGGAGTGCAGCGGGTTAGCGAACGTGGTGATCAGGCGATCAGTGCTCATGTGCCAAGACAACAAATGCTATAAATATGAGCAACATGACTTCATTGCTGCATCTGTAATACCTGTTCAACAGTGCTGTTGCAATACGGATCAAGATATCAACTCAATCTGATTTAAAATTCAAACCACAACTTCAGAGTAATGAGGTAACTACCTTGGTATCTGAACATATAGGCTGTGTGGTCCAGTGGTTAAAGAAAAGGGGTTGTAACCAGGAGGTCCCCGGTTCAAATCCCACCACAGCCACTGACTCATTGTGTGACCCTGAGCAAGTCACTTTACCTCCTTGTGCTCCGTCTTTCAGGTGAGACGTAATTGTAAGTGACTCTGCAGCTGATGCATTGTTCACACACCCTAGTCTCTGTAAGTCGCCTTGGATAAAGGCATCTGCTAAAAATAAAAAATATAGAACTGGATTAAATCTAGTTGTCAGACAAGAAGCTGTGCATCGCTTTGAGGTCTTGTATGGTGTGTTACATTGCGGAAAGACTGAAAACATTTAAACTTTTTAAATATTAAAATAAAATTCACAAGTCTGATTGTCTTTGTCTAACTTCATATAACTTTAAATTACTGTTTATTAATAATCTTATTTGTTCAACTTCGTTCTTTTCACAGTTTTAATCAGCCTATATTTTGTGCTGCCTGTCCATTTTTCTCCTTAGGCTGCTCCTCTAACAGTGCTTTAACTTAACACAGTAATATCTCAGCAATTTCTTTTGTTAATTTACCGACCACTACTACCTGTTTGGAGTCATCGGTTATTAAATATATTGTACAGTATATTTCTATTATTTTAATAAAATATTATTATATTTTAATATTATTTTAATATTATTGATAGCTGCATTATTAATATTATTTTTACTGTTTGTAGCTGATCAGTCTTTTATTAGGTCTATGTAAATTATCTGCTAGTTACTGAAAATAAAAATCTACTTCATTGTTAAATAAGTAATTTTTTTGGCCTTAATTGTGACTTCCATTTAAGGTCTTATTTTTTTCTGTTCTTGGGATTGATTTAGATTCAGGGACAACTTAAATTTAAATAAATACACTTTTAAATTTGAGTACATTCAATGTGTTTTAATATATTTTATCTTATTTCAACACCTCACTTTTTATATTATTTTGAATGAAAACCAAATGATTAAATGCTTTGGCCATGTTATCAGTTGATAAAGACACGATGGCTGACATTCCTCACTTTAATAATAAAGTAAATGAAAACATTTGCTGGCAGAGCAAACTTCTTCTATTGCTTCCAACAAGAAACAGATCCACTGGACAGTGCTTCTACCACTGAGGTCGCCCCCCTGGACCCCACCCCCTCATCTGAGGTGTGAACACCCAAACATTTTGTCCACCAGCCGCCACTGGTACAAACCCTCTTCTAAAACGCCAAGCCTTGTTTCTGAATGAACCATTTTTAAATAAATAAATAAATACATACATACATCAAAACTATATTGGAACCTGAAATTCACATTTACAAACTGACTGTTCAATAAAACACATCGCTTAAACCCAGAAACAGTGCAGGGAATATTACTGTTTAAACTCTTTTGACTCTGCTGGTTTTTTGTTTTGTTTTATTGTTATTATTCGTCATGATAAAGATGTATTAATATAGGACCCATGTATTAGATGAGTACAAATAATATGTTTCAGAGTTAGTCTCATGAAAACTGTCCATTCCCTATGTGTCTGTACCTTTAGGGTTCTACCTTATAGGGGTGTGCTGATACTCATATATGCGGTCCCTCAGTTTTCCATGTTTGCACTGTTATTGAATAACAAATCTGACAATGTGTTTAATATAGAACCTGTTGTGATCAAACTATCTAAAACAAATTTATATTTATAAGCGATTATTTGTCTTACCCTTCTTGTATGCTTTAGATATGAAATCATTTTTATTTACTTTCCTTAGTAATCTCTGCAGCGACCTGTGGGATTGTAGTCTTGGGAAAGATGTAATCCTGAGTTACATTTAAGGAGTAGTCACATGTACATGACAGATCAGTTGCATTTGCTAGTTTTGCAACATATTTTCATTTTGAGTTTACGGACTCGGTACAGTAGTAAACATACCAGTGCCAAGGATGAGGAACATTAGCTTCCAATCGGCTTTTACAACACTCAATGCGGATGTTAATTGCCATTGATTGGTACTCAATTGTAAAGGTGATAGAAGGTCAGCTTTTTTTGTTTTGAAATCAAAACATTAATGAATGCATTAATTGAATACCTGCTGACAAATGCTTCTTAAAGGTAATTACCTGGAAAATACAAGCATTGGCACACCCGTACTCTCTTGGCCGTTCTGGCTTATTTATTTATTTTTGTTGTATTAGTATTACAATACAGTAAAAATGTATTAATACTGTATTCATGTATTAAATCATTAAAATAATATGTTTTGGGGTTAGACAGTTCAATCTTTTAGGGTTCTGCTGTACATAGAAACCACCAGCTGATTATTTTCGTCTCAGCTTTTTCTATCTCCATCATGGTTCCTTCGTCATCAGATAATTTATTATACAGTCGGCGTTGCTTTATCGGGACGCATCGGGAGATATAAAACTATTCCGAATCAGCGGCTGTTCCAGCATTTGAGAGGACCTTAGTCACACTTATATTCATAATTTACAACATGTGCAAGAGAGGAGAAGTATTTGTACTTTTTTTATTTCTAAATGAAAAGAAAATAAATCACATCACATTATGAATAAATGTTAAATACATCATCATTTAAAATGCGAGACAATTAATCACTGCTTTTTATTTCTACATGAAATGAAAAATAAGGAAATCACATTTTATCACAAGGCGAGACACCTGCGATGTTGACACACCAATCTTTTTCGCCACAGCAGCCTGAGAAGCCACAGGAGACTCCAGATCCTTCAAGAGTTCAACATGGTTTACACAATATACGAAAGTCGCAGCATAATCACGTACTCACGAAATCACTGCACTGTGCTAACTGATCCTGTCTTGCTCTGAAAAGCAATCTCCGTTCATCATTTGAAAATGCTGTAGCCCAATTAAATGAAGTAACATCACAATTAATCAACGTAAATAGCATTGAGAAGAACCGTCTCCCAGAGTTATGTCCCATTTAAGCAGAAATCCTGATGATCAGTATGTCGGTTAGGCGGCGCTTACTGTACCAGTTTAATGTATTTAAATTGATCAATTGAGTTGCAATGGACTGTAACTGAATGGTGTCTCAGGTAGGTTGAGCCAACTATGTCTGCTGTTTATCTTGAGTGGAGCTCCATCTACTTGGCATCAGTATTTCTAAGTTTATCAAGGGGGAAATAATACTAATCCTTGCAGATTGGATACTATATCTACTTTAACTTTCCAAATGATACAGTTTTGTTTTCAATCCTGTGGTTCAAGCAGGTTTAAATGATTGCTCCACTGCGTTTGGGGCTTTGAAGTGGCAAAATCTGTGAAGCGTCCGAGTCAGTCTGCCAAGTCGAGTGAAGAAGGATATCAGTCACTTTGTAGACAAGTATCTCTTCAAAGACTTGAGATCGATGCATAGAAAAAATAAGTAAGCATTTTTTTTGCAGCAACAACATTAAACAACTTTCAGGATTTTTTCTGTAACAAATGAACCAGGGAGCCTGAGTTCAGTGTACTGAAATAATTTTGCCTAGAACAATGCCTGTTAAACTACCCAGAGAACATAACACCAGATATAGTACTAACTTTTAAAATCACTCACCGTCTTTAAAAGCTTAACAATATAAATTTGATAGAATACTGTGACAGAAAGACAATGATTCTTGGTGGTAAATCTCCCTCTCGACCTGTGAGTGCGCTAACAGGAACAGAGTACTCTGGACTACTTGGTTTGACACTTGGTTCTGAGGGGTAAAAGGAAGTCGGTCACGTAGAAAAGAGACGGAGCTTCGGTACACTAACTCATTTATCCAGAGGGGAAATGATATGGCAGCTGCAAATCATAAAAAGCAGCTGCAATTGTTTACCAAGGGGTCGTGAGTGACGGTATAAATAGGGGTCGAAGCAATGTTATCTGTTCCTTCGTTTTGGTTGTGTCATTGACAGGGAAGGACCTGTACTGTTGGTGAAATAATCGTGAGTGTTTGTTTGTACTGTCTATTGTTGAGTGCATTCACCAGATGGCTAACACATTCTGGAGCTGTCACCAGAGGCCAACACAAACCCGGGACAGCACTTCACTTGTACCACTGTAAAACTGTATTGCACCACAATCACTAATTCACGCACTAACCGGACTTGTGTATGTGTTTTGTGTTTAATGTGGGGTTAAAAGAACGGGACTATTTCGGGACCAGCTTGGGGGATTATAAATGCAAGTAATACACGCCGCTGTATTACTTACCATCATTATTATTTCCTGTTTGTTTCGCCATCAGGCACTGGACAAAAACAACTAATAAAAACATACCTTTTCACCTCGATTACAACTGTCTTTCTGTTCTTTAATCACCTGCACTTGTATACTATTAACCACTTTGCCACAAATACTCACTGGATAGGTCAAGAGCAACACACTCTGTGGACCACAGCTTCACTACAAAGCCATTCTATTTATACCAATCGCCGATAACTCATTACAATGTTCTGGTTGCTCCTGCCACAGGAAGATACACATGAAATATGTCTTACGTTATGAAGCATTAAATGACATGTGGAATCTCTCTGTCTTTCACTTCCATTGGGATTCCAAATCCTATGATCCTGCAATAACACAAGACGGAGCAGTTTCAATAAACAGATGTCCCAGTGTTCCATAGCGTCAGCAGCCTTTCGCCAAGCTGAATGATTGATTCGGTTGACACATAGCAAGAGCAGCTTTTTTGTTATTAAAATCTAGCACCTTAAAAGGGAAAGACCAGATCCCTTCCCATATATTAGCTATAACTACAGTGTGTGTCCGGTGTGGTAACTTTATTATTTATTATAATGAATCAGACAATTCTACTTTGAATATTCGATTACAAGTTTTATTGGTTAATAAAAGATTATTCTTAACAGATGATTATCAATACATCTGTTTACATTCATAGGTTATTCAAGATACAGAAATAGCACAATTACTGCAACACATTTTCGAGAGAAAATAATGGTAGCCTCCTAGCTTACAGTCAGAATAGTAATGATGTCATATTACCTCTTAACTGGGACCGCTCTTACAGTTATGAAGGTGTTATTTTGATTCCAAACCTGAGCAACTCATCTGATTGTTTTCTTACTTACTCTTATATAGTACCGTTCATTTGGCTGTGAACATGCGCAACCTAAATATATCCTATGTTTCACATCTGTTTCAACAAGAAACAGTACTTTCCATAGAATACACCTATATAATATGTATTCCCTTTTCTCCACTCTACCAGTATACCCTGCAGACTCATTCCTACACACACATTACATAGAACATTACATGTTCATCTTGACTTTACATGGGCATCTACCGTACTTGGAGACAGCAGTCTCCATCGCTAGTAACATCCTCGACTAGTCTCAGATTGTATCCACTCAGATCACTTGTACACTAAATGGGCTCTGTAGTTATCACTTACATACTGTTTAGAGTGGCAGGCAGGACATGCTTCTTGTGTGGCGCTACTTGATTGCTTTTTGTAACAGAGGGGGTTTGAGTAGGTTTGTTTTACAAGGTAAATGAGATAGCAGGCAAGTAGCACCATTAACTAGGATTACATGCAAGGAGTATCATTCAATTCAGAACTCGCTCACTATTTCCTGATTCAGTGCTTCATGAATGGTGTTCTTTCACAGTCAGGCCTTATTGGCAAGTGCACCCGTGGGCATAACAAAGCCAGTGTTGCAAGCCAGTTCTGGTATGTGAGTAAAATACATGTAGCATCATTATACCACAGAGCTGGTATTTCTCCTTGTGTAATTGGTCCGGTGTGACATGAAAAATCTTGGACAATTGCTGACAACACCAAGTAAGATTTTTTAGTCTGTTTTTTTGTTTTTAGTTTCAGGTTTGTATACCATTTATGAATGCTCTCACAGCATCAGTTGAGATTGCAAAGCCAGATTTTCTTTTTAAAAAGGAGAATTCAGGCAGGGACGTCAGAGCGTAAGTTGTTTTCTAATAACAGTGTTGTTTCGGGTGCTGTTATTCCCAGGTAAGGCACGGAAATTCTGTCAGTATACATGATACAATGAATTGCATGTAAACTTGACATTGAAAACAGGATACTACTTGATATTACTTGAATACAGACATATAGTATTGACATGAATGGGTTTTTTCCTGAAAGGACACTATAAATACTTTGTCACATTTTAGTATTGATGTTTTAATAAATATAAACAAGTTAGTAAAGGTGTTGTCAGGTATTAATATGAGGTTTTATTGGTCATTTGTATGTTTTTTTTTGTACCACTGTATTATACTTTTCATATTTATTGATAATAGTTTATTTTTGCTTAAACTAAAGATAATCTAAACACATTTTTGTAGTAGTATCTGGGTTTTTTTATTCTAATGTCTCAGTATTCAAATAGAATTCAGTTTTGCCATGGAGTATACCAGGAGAAATATCCTTGCTATGAAATTATAAATCTGTATATAATGTTTATAAAATAGTTTCTGAAAATACCTGTATATTGTTGTGAAGATATAGAAACCATAAGTGAAATTACCCATAAATGTAGTTGTAGATATTAATCTGTGTTGTATTTTCTGGATTAGTCCAGTCTGTGTTGAATAGACACTGACACACAGGGTTTAGTGGAACTATGTAGAACAACTCTGGCAAATCTGACAGTGACAAATGTGTAGAAAGTTTAGAACAGTGTCTTTGAGGGTGTGTTAAGAATAAAATATTACTTTGGGGAGATGAGATGAAAAATGTAAGTGCAGTACTACAGTGTATTGTAGAAATACAGGTAATGATACAGTGTGTACTTTGTGCCTGCTGATAGATTAATGATGAATAATAAATGCCAGTAAATAATTAATATTGCATACATGTTGTTTTAGTCACTAGTCCCCCTGTCACTCTCGGGCCTGGTTTCAAAGCATGGTAATTTAACACTGAATATATATATTCAGGTGTAAATTCTGAAACTAAATCATGTTTTGTGTAAATTATTTTAAAAAAAAGAGTGTGAATAAGTACAGCAGATTTAAAAACTTTTGCCAACTTTGGAATACAAGGCCCATAGTGTGTCTGACAGCGGGGGTTTGTCGTCGTCATAAATCATGTCTGTGTAGGTCTACTGTACATGCATATAGCTGTGGTCACAGTGGGTGTTGATCTTTTATCTGGGGAAAAGAGTACATGACCTTTAAAAACATAACTGCCGTTGAAAATGATGCTGTCTTCAACCTACTTATACCCCTTCTTTCCAGGAAAAAGAAAAACAGATATTCAAATTTCATAACCAACAGCAATACAGTGCTCTGAATGATCAGGTTCTTGACAGCAGACTCAAGGTCAGAGATAAGAGTCACTGACTGAAACTGTGATTGACTCGCCTGCACGGGGTTTTGAACAGTTTCACATCAGTGACCTTCTAGGCCTGCAAGATGAAATGTTCCCTGTTTCAAATGTGTATAGCTACGTGTGTTTGTTTAATACTGATATATATATATTTATAAATGAAGATGTAGCTGCCGTTGGGAAGACAATAGTTTAATATATGAACTGGTAAGAGCTTTCAAATTGTCCTGACACAAGTCATTGTTGATTTCACTGTTGTAGGGGAAAGGCTGTAGGTCTGCAGATAAGGCTGTTGCCATGGTGATGAAGGAGATACCAAGTAAGGAGTCTACAGAAGGAAAACCCCTCCTCACTATGACATCCCAGGTGGGCAGACTAATCATGGCTTCCCAACAGGAAGTTGCTACTTGCTAGTGTAACAACTGGATTTAAAAAAAAAAAAAGGAGTTTGAGGAATCATTATATAAATCCCATAACAAAATTAAAGTTCTAAATGAATGATTTAATACCGGTAATGTGAATCCATTTTTAATAGTATACAACTGAACTATTGCCAAAGAATGTTGCCAAAAATGAAAACACTTCCCCCTGTTGCCCTTAAAAAAAGCTGTTTACGTTTATGGGCTGCTTTTTAGAATGTAAATATATGTGGATCCATTCGTAGTTTGTTAAATGTCGTCATTATAATTGCCTCATGGCCAGAACGTAATGCAGGGGGGACAGGGTTAAAATGAACAGTAACTACAGTTTCATGATATCACATCAGATGTATCAAGAATACCAACATTCAAGTACAAACTGCTTTCCTATTCTCTTCTTCAAATCATTAAATACAACCATACATATGTGACAGAGACTCCTAATAACACAACAATACCTGCCATTAGCCTTTCTGTACTGTACCTGTTATCTGTATGTTACGGAGTGCAAGATAATGGCAACAGTGAGATAAAAAGCATTCTAACTAAAATCAGCCGCAACAACAGCGGATACAAAGTTAGCACCGGAATTCTCTGGAGGCTTGGGTCTTTTATACCGGATAAGCAGCTAAACTTTTTTTTTAAGTTGAGAGCTTGATAGAATGTGATTACATTATTAACAAGTAATTACCTCATTGCTCATTTTTGCCGTGCAATATAGACCTTTCTGTGTCTCTGTGCCTGGTGAACAATTTATATAGCGTTTGGAGTAGAGCAGTATAGTAGAATGGGTTCAGTGTAGTTTAGTCTGAGTGCCCTGCTTGCCTTGCGTGTTGTGTGCTGTGTTGCTCTTGCCCAGAATGCTCTTTATCTTGATTTCTTTTCAATGGGATTATGTACTGTATGCTGTTGTGCTTGGAAATACTTGTTTAGGGGTTGACTGACTCATTAGAAAAATGTTCTAATATTTAAAAACAGCACATTATGTTTTGCTTTATGCTCTCGTCATTTGCAGGTTTCAATACGATTTCTGTCTTTGCTACCTCTTTTTTATTTTCTTGGCACCCCATTCTTGTTATACCCTGTTATAGTGTATTTCCCATTCCTTGAAGCTTTTCCTTATTCCTTTATAATTTAGCTGTTATATGCACTTGAAAAGGCCTTTTTTTGTCCTTTTCTGTAACACCGTCATGTAACATAAACCCTGTTTAATAATAGGTTTATTTTTATTTTATTTATTTATTTTTAAACATGCTTATTATTTTTGTTCCCTGGTTGACCAGTATCCACAAGTTAGTTTAGACTTGATAAGCCTGACAATAATGCATATCTTGTTTCACGGTAAGTATTTTTTTCTGCTTTGTTGACATTCATGTTTACATTCATGGGCAGTTGATTAATCTTCTCATCCAACCACATTTGACCTCCAATAATCCAATAACTAGCTGATGTTGATATGGAAACTGTCCTTTGTTTTCCTTACCAGTAGTCTTGAATGTTAGAATCTGTACTATCTGCATTCTTTATATCTTAGTCTATGTATCTTGTTACCTCTTGCTTTTGATCTCCTGCCTAGTTAGAATGCATTCTTCTAAAATATTTTGCTCATACGTATTTTTTTTTTTGTTGTTTTAAAGTACTGTATTTAGCTCTTTATACTCATGAGTCTGGCTTCATCTCATTCTCGTGAGTTTAGGATGAGATGAAGTTTATTTGTTTTTAAATGTTTGCTTCCTGTTCAGTTTTAACCTTTCTTTTTAGTGTTCAGGATGGCCTGTGTTCATGAGAAGCATTTACAACTGAGCCATCCTTGTAAACATGACAGATCTAATTGACCACCCAATACAGAAGTAGGAAGCACTGACATTTAATTGCCACGTTTTACACATCCACAGTGGCAGGGAAAACAGACCTGCTTTACTTCAATTAAAGTCTGACTACATGGGACAGTTTCTTTCACTGACTGGCACCATACTTCTTGCAAAGTGGCCTTCATTATGAGAATCAATATGGACTTTTAAATCCCTGAATACAATCAGTATTCACCTGTATAGCATAGCATTTGATACCAGATACTGTATGCAATGATTCCATTCTGTGTAGCTGGGTAACTTACCTCGCTCTATAATAATTTGTCTTTCTGTAAAATTATTACCTCTAGCTCCTCAGAAGTAAATCCACTGATATTCTTTCTGAAAGTGTACTCCAATAGATTGTATTACCAGATTGTCAGCTATGGAAGTTTATCCCACACTTGCTGGTATTCCACAGCAATCTGTTTTCTGTGAATCCATGGCCAGCACAAAAACACTAGCAAGCTGGCCAGCATTACAGTTCTTCCGCTAGTATCTTCAGCATGATAAAACTAGTTATCTGCAATACAGTATATGTAGTAGGATTAACAGGTAGGGTTTCTGCGTGGGTTATGCAAAAATAATCAAATTGAAAGGATAACCAACTTACCCTCACCCTTCCTACCCATTTTTTATTTATTTTTACGTTACCTACTTAGAATCGTCATGCGCCTTCTGTGTTATTGTGTATTACCTACCCAAGGACATCAAAGTTTAATATATTTATATGAACAAATAACTAAATGTTAAAACTTCCATAAGGACTTGAAATATTTGAACAAACGCTCTAAAACTACTCCTAGAAATCACCATGTTGCAGTTTTCTTGTGAACTTTTGAGGAACATTTTAATTCCTGACTACTGGAACACTTTGTCGAATTTTGCATTGATATTTAACACAGATGCTAACTTGGATAATTGTTCAAGGTTATCTCCCATTTAACAAAATACAGTCAATTCTCAATTAACCGGGGTAATGGGGGGAAGGAGGTCACGGATAACCCAAAATAACGGTTAAAACAAAACTAGTCAAAACATGGTACAAAATTGATTTCATGTAAACTTATTTAGCTAAAATTACATCCACTATTTAGCTACAGATGTCATCCAAAAGTGTAAAAATAATACAAGTACAATAGTTTAGGAACACAAGACATCGCATCAAAGTTACTTTCCAATCCGAGAGCTTCAAAGAAACATTTTGCTTGTTTAGTGCAGATTAGTCCAGACACTGGCGTTCCCTGTGCCGGTTGCTGATTGAACCAAACCAGCATTGCCTTATGAAGGTCATCATAAGAGGACTTTTTCATGGTTTCTCGATTTTTCAGTCCACTTGAAGAACTCGACGAGGATGCAAAATAAATTTAATTCGTCCTTTTTCTTTTTCAAATCACAAACCGCTTGTTCCCCTATTCCATATTGTAATGCAAGTTGTTTAACATTCCTCCCTTTTTCCAATTGTTCAACAATTTCAAGTTTTTGTTGAATGTTGAGCACTACGCGTTTTTGTTTGGATTCCGACATTTTAATTACTAGAGTTATTTTATCACATTTAAGCTTACAAATGTTCAACAACACCGAACAGCTTAAAATTGCACAGAACACTGACAGAATGACAGGCCGCGGGCACCAATAATGTAGGCTGCACGTCTGATTGGCGAGGGGGAGAGGCATTCCCACGCTGCAGTAGACACAACGTGGTATCTATTGGTTACTATGTAGTTCCAAACAATAGACGCCTTCTGATAGATGTTTTCGCTGATTTGTAGTACATCATTTTAATTTTTTCACAAATACACAATCTATTATTATTTTTTACCACGGTTAATCCGCCTCCGGATAATCGAGAGTTGACTGTATATGTATATATAGAACCATCCTAAAACACTAGATTTTCCTATAGTTAAAAGCTTTAGTCATTTTTTAAGTAGGTTGCTACCATTTCTGCCTTAATTATCCTGTCTCTGTATTTTTTCCCTTATAGTAGATTGTGAACATAATCGGAAGAAACCTTTTGACTTTCTCAGGAAAACTCCCAGGAGTTTAACTAGCGTAGGGTTCCCTTGACAAAGACATTGAAGACATCTCTTTTGGCTTCCTGCCTGGACTCTGCAATTAGCTAAAGAGTTCCATTACATAATTCTGGATTACCCTTCAAGTACTTGTAAACAAAGTGACAATGTGTGCAGGGGTACAGGCAAAGACAAGGGATTTGTGTTCGACCCTAAAAATAAAAAACATGAAACAGTTTTATTAAAATGATTATCATGGGTGGGCGTCAATTCCCAGACTCCCCACAGTGAGACTTAATGGATAATCCTAATAAACGTATACAGAGACAGATTTAAAAACAACACATGCTGCAAGATTAGTGAAGGTGGATCCATATGCTGGCACCCATCCTGCTAACATGTTTTCTAATCTCAAATAGGAAGGATTCAATCAGAGCACAGAAAGGTGCTTTATGACTTATGCTATTTCCCTGGTCTACAGTGCTGCTCAATCACATTTTCAAGGTGTACCCAGTGTAAGGTAGAAGGCTTAATAAATGTCATCACAGAATCATTTAGCAATGGCAGTTCTGTCCGGGCTCAGGAACCTTAATTGAGCTATAGAAAGGGGAAATAATTTGGGTCTTAAAACCTCCCTGTAGTTTTTCAAAATCTAGTTCAAAATTAAGGTTGATAGCTGTACTCGTCAAAACTGGCAACTTTTTATTTGAAAAACTAGCTTGTCAGAAATTCTGCTGCAGACATTTTTCTGAACAATGCTAGCTATTGCCCTCATCTTTCTCAACAGTCCTGGAGAGATTCCCAGTTTTGAGGATGGATACTCTACCACAGAACCTGTTTACATATGTTTTAACAATATCTCTCTCTCTCTATCTCTCTCTCTCTCTCTCTCTCTCTGACTCCCTATCTTTAGAAATAAGTAAGTCGTGGGTGGTGGGGGGTGGGGGGGCGTCAAATAGAGTCAAACAAGTATAGGGGAAGCACAAGGATAGCAGGGCAGCTGTGCTCTGGCTAAGCCGCCACCGCTACACCATGTAGTAATCTGACTAACACCCATTTTAATGTAAGAGCCATAGTGATAATACATGTTACATTTCCAAGCAATTTATAAGCATTACATGTATTATATTTATAAGAATGTAATTTACTTTAAAAGATAGAACACTAATAAATCCTTTGTAACAATAATGCATTCTTGATAATCCAAACTTAGTTAACCCTCGTTCTCTTTTATTGAGACAGTCTTTCCATATTAATAATTGATTAATAATCTGACGATTACGTTATGAAAAATCTCATACTGCGTGATTTCTCAAGTGTGTGCTTTAACTACCTGGTAATGCTGTAACCATCCCTGGCTTCAGTTTCTCAGCAGCTCTCCTAATTCACCTCATGTTGTATGAGTAAACCCCTCTCGGGAGGAACCATCTCCTCGGTATAAACCAATGTTCTCGTAAACTCTCTTTGAGCAACTTTGTGGAAGAACATTTTAGGTTGAAAGGTAGGTTAAAAGATGCCACTGCAGAGTCCCCAGCAAGGTTATTTCTTCTTCCTTCGAACTTCATTTAAATTGATGGAAAAAAATGTTTATCCTGAGTACTTAAAAAAAAATATATGAAAAAATGTGGCAACATAGCAAGATTGTTAATTGAATGTGCTGAACTCCTCTAATTAATAGGCAGGGTATCCAAATGCAAATGCATTTTTAGACATTGTTAATTAATGGCCTACTTTTGCCTGCAAACTGCCTGATAAGAGAGTCTTTCATTAGCAAGAAGACAGCTTTTTTATACTGTATTTGTTATTCAATACTCCCACATAATAATTAGAAAATATTATTTCAAAAGTTAGGGCACCATTTATTTTAAGCAATAGTAGTATGCCTGTTTGCTGTGCAAAAGTTCAAGAGTGGGACGAACATTTGGAAGCTGAATCCAGTTCTGTACTCAGTATGCTGAACTGGCAACTAAATAAAAATAGAAATACATGACTATGATTCATTAATAACATATTCATGCATTATAGAAACATACCTCAATGTTTAGAAAGGAGACTGAAAGGTGGAGATATTTTCTAAATAAGTTTAAACAAATTAATTGTATATTTCTGTAGTATTGTCTTACTAGTTATAAAGTCCTACAGTAAAGACAAATTTAGTGTAAGGAATAAAAACATTTTAACAATATAAAAATAGCAACAACCCCCCACCCCCCCCCAAAAAAAAAAACTTCAAGTATCCCTTGCACAAAATAAGACCCCCAGCCCTTTCACTCTTATGAAATTAAGCCTGAAGTGAAATAAAACTTAAGTCTTGAAAATGTTATCTGCTGATGATGGACCTTCATTGTAAACAAGCTATCATAAACAAATTCACAAGCTATCATAAACAAATTGTGTTTTTTTTTTGTTTTTTTTTTAACAAAGCTACAATGACTGCCACTTCTTTGAAATAGACCTCCGCATTCTGCTGTGGAGCTGTGCCATAGTGTCCCCTCAGGGCTTCCTTCCTACTGTAGGGGATCCCTTGTTAAAATACAGGCTGTTAACATAACTTTGATAAATGTCACCATGACTGTGTCAATGGCCTTCAGATAATCCCCTCAGGCAGATTCATTCAAAATGTGTACACAAAAAATAATGGTTGTGCGGGGGAAGAGAAATAGGATAAAGTTGTGTACACACCTTATTACATGTATTTAGTTAACCCTGCCAGTCACAGAAATGGTGTTTTGTCATGGCTAGGTAGCTAGTTTGCAGCTGGGATTCTAACAGCATAGGACAGAATTGATCCTATAATTGTTACAGTTTTGTCAGCTCACTTGCAGTGTATAATGAGCAAACTTGAGAGGATTGATGAGCACAATATGTGGCCCCGGAGCTGTTGTGTGTTACACAGCATCTGCTTGAAGACATGCAGTCTCCTGAGTCCTGAGACCTGAGGTCATCCATCGGGGGAGAGCCATACAACACATGCAGTGGCAGGGCTTTGCATCCTCTTTAAGCTTGCTGCCTGAATTGAAATGTAGAATGTTTTTAGAATCTTGTTTGCATGCATTTCAAATTCCTTGCTGCACAGAAGTCAACCCCCAAGTGTATGACCTTTTGGTAACACTTTACATTACGTTCCTCTAACAACTGTGTATTTACATAGTAGTTACTTAGTAAATACATGTGTACTTATACATAATTACAATGTTATTATGCAAAGTTATATTGTACTTTATGTGTAAGTCTTTTTGGATGATATATGCAGGTACACAATTGCAGCAGAAAAGGGTTAGGTTTAGAGTTAGGGTTAGGGTTATATCGTGCAAAAAGATTTACACATTAAGCACATTGTAATTGCATAATAACATTGTAAATATATGTAAGCATACATGTACTTACTAAGTAATTACAATGTAAATACACAGTAATAAGAGCCACGTAATGCAAAGTGTTACCAAACTTTTTTAGTGATCACCAAATAAAGAACCTTCGACAGGCCAATCATTAGTGTGGTTCGATGCATTAATCCTCTGTCTTTAATGTTTGTTTCTGATTCCAGCTGGTGAACGAACAGCAGGAAAGCAGACCCCTCCTGAGCCCCTCCATTGATGACTTTCTGTGTGAAACAAAATGCCATGGAGCCTCACGGCTAGTAACCTCGAATACAGCAGGTAACTGTATTCTGCACTCTTGCTTAGGATGAGATCCTTGCTCCAGTGAGTCCTTAATAGAAAACTGGTCCCAATAGATCAGGGGTATCCAAACTTTTTGCATTGAGGGCCAGATTGACTAACATGCAATGAGCAGCGGGCCACAGATATATAACCTGTATTACATAGTGTGCACATGTTATATAACCTGTATTGCATAGAGTGCACATGTTATATATACATTGTTAAAAAACTTATATATAGCAAACTATGCTAAAGTTACATAAGTATTATTCACCATTAAGCGGTTGCTTACGATGTTTTAATGTGAGCAGTCACCCAGATACTGAAGTCCAAGATTCTTGTTTATGTTCATTATAGAAAATGTCTGTTCACATATATATGTTGAACCAAACAAACTCACAAACGCTGTGAAGCATGTCATCGCACTGCAGTTCAATGGGTTCCAACTGCAAGTTCTCAGGTGTTTGATCAATATTCACTGTGAAGGGGCAAAGAAAATCTGAATGCCCTTGTCAGTCACTGAAAAGTCTTTAAAATGCTTGTTGAACTCTGCAATTAAGGCTGATATAATCAACACATATTTCTCCACTGATTCAGGGATACTTTCATTGGGAAAACTGTCTGACAGCTTTTAATGATGGGAAGCGCACAACATTGTGATCTTTGGCATGCTTCTCAAACAGGAGTTTCACTACAAGTGCTTTGACAGCTGAGTGCATTTGTGAAACGACAGCATTTTTCCCTTGGAGGCTGGTATTGAGTGCTATCAACGAAAAAGTGATATCAACGAAAAAGCCATGGTCCGCTAACCATGCAGGATCTGTGAGGCCATTAAGAGGATCTTCTTTTTCTCGTAAGAACGGCTCGATTTCTTATCTGAGTGAAAAAAAAACGTTTCAGTACTGAACCACTACTAAGCCAGCATGCATCGGAATGATGTATTACATCACCATATTCAGCTTCCACTTCAGTGAGAAAATTCCTAACTTGCCTATGATTGAGTGCTCGCAACCGAATAAAATTGATTCGAACAGATCGGACCCCCTTGTTATTCCACAAAGGCTCTGGAGATCAAGGAGCTCTTCGGTGACATTGAAATTGTAAAAATATAAGAAGCTGAGTGGTGTCAGTGCTCTCATCACAACCAAGTGAATAAAAGTCAAAACAAAGCCCCTTTTCAGGCAACTGCTCCTGTATGTTACTTGCCAAATCCTCTATTCTCCGTGCTATTGTATTCCCAGCTAGGCTGACATTTAGAAACTCTTGTTTCTTTTCCAGTCATACAATACCCACTATTTTGCAGACACACTCCTTTATAAAATCACCTTCAGTGAAAGGTTTTCCATGCTGTGCAATCAGTTGTGCCACTTCATAGCTAGCTTGAGTAGCTTTCTCTTGAGTTGTGGAAATAAACGTTGCTGTGCTGACAGATTTGCCTCCAGCTCCTTTGCCTTTTGTAACCTCTCTGTTCCAATGTACTTCTTATACAACGCTTCAGGCTTTGTTTCATAGTGTCATTTAACATGAAATTCCTTCATAACTGCGACTGCTTCTTTACAAATTAAACAAACACATTGCCTTTATATTCTGTAAAAAAATCCACGGTCAGCTGTGGAATAGCCTGGATTCGAACTCGCGACATCCAGGCTATAGAGCGCATCCTGCACTCTAGCGAGTGCTTTTACTGGATGCGCCACTCGGGAGCCCCAGGAGAGTGCCGCTTTTAATGGTAAAATTGCATTGTGCCGGGGCCGGATGAAGACAGCTTGCGGGCTGTGTTTGACCCGCGGGCTGTAATTTGGACAGCCCTGCAATCTCCCAGATTAAATCGACAGATTCTGATGATTCTAATGGTGAGCTGTGTACAACTACAAGAGATAAAAGGAGTTTTCTGTAATCATTTTTGTAATTCTAAAATTCCTTATAAAAGAAAATAATACTTAACATATGTTTTGACAATCTTTAAAATCTCACTAACATTAACTGTGCTGCTTAAAATACAATTAACTGACAATTAAAACCTTTAATCTCCCTTTATTTCTCTGGGAAACATTATTTTCCCTTTAATGCTGATATGCTGAAGATTAAATAAAACATCCCTCTGGGTTCCTATTACTTCAGTTTCTAATTAGGAATGTATTATTTATTCACTAAAAGAATGTGCCATCTGTGAATCAAGCTAAATTCAAATAAGCTAGAAAACCCCATCCAACAAAACTGTAATACATTCATTTGAAAAAACAATTGCTTTTTCATTATTAAACCATTAATTATGTACAAGTGGCTGCAGCAAACATACAGTTGTATAGGTTTTCTTGTATGGGTGTTTGGATGTTTGTTTCTTGAAAGCTTGTGATTTACAGTCGCTGACAAAAGTATTTTGGCAGTTAAAGAAAACCACAAAGAAAGTGATTTCTATCATTTCATATTTGTATTTTATGTGCCCACCCTTTGCTTCCTTTACAGCTCGCAGACTTTTTTGTATTTTGATACCAGTTTCTGGCATCTTTCTGGACATATTTGTGCCCATTCTTCAACACATACAGCTTTGAGTTCTGCGACTTTGGTTTCCTTTTTGCAACAGCAGCCTTCAAGTCAATCCACAACATCTCGATGGGATTCAAGTCTTGGGACTGAGATGGCCAATCCATAACTGTAATCTTCCTTTTTTTCAGAAATTCCTTTGTAGACTTTACAGAATGCTTAGGGTCATTATCCTGCTGGAATACAAACTTCTGTCCAATAAGCCTTCTAGCACTGGGTAACAAACTGAGAGAAAATGAGAACATTTCTTGATATTTTGCAGCATTCTTTGATCCTTCTACAATATAAAGGTCGCCAGTGCCTGATGAAGAAAAACAAGCCCATATCATCACACAACCTCCACCATGTTTAACACTGGGCATGATCAACTTTTCTTTAAATTCTTCTCCTCTCTTCCTCCAAACATATTGTTGCTTTTTTGCGTTTTTGAATTTGTCTGACCATAACATTTGGTTGAAGAAATTATCAGGCTTCTTCAAGCATTCAATGGAAAATAATCATTTTCTTTTGTGTATTGTTTATAACAAGGTTTGCATCTTGGTTTTCGCCCATGGACATTCATCAATGTATTGTTGAATTGTTCTCTCGTGAATTTCTTGAGCATCTTCTCTCAATTCTTGTGTCAAATCTTTTGCAGTAATCCGAGGATTTTGCCCTCTCGAACAATTCTTCTTCCAGATTTTACAGAAAACTTTCTTGGTCTCCCACTCCTGGAGCTAGTTGCAGTAGCTCCTGTTTTCCTGTGTTTGTCAATAATAGCCCACACAGTGCTTTTCCGTAAAGCAAGTCTTTCTGCTATTTTTCAGGTAATTGTAAATAATTAGCAACCCATCTGGTGTTTTTTTTTTCATGCTTAGAAAATGTAAGCATATTATTTTAAAGTAATCTGTTTCCTGGCATTCAGCTGGATATTAAAGTAAATCAAGATGATAAAGAGCTCAGTATGTACCTGTGGAATTTCAGGATTCATTTTAGTTTTCACAAAAAATCATATATATTTCTCAGTATGGCAGAGCAGACAGGACCTGGCATGACAACAAGATATATTAAACATTAATATATGGCTTTGTCAAAATTTCAAAGATTACATCTGTATCGAGAAAACTACAGAGCAATCTAGCAGTAATACCAGGACTGAACTTCCTTTTGTAAGGAAGTAAACAACTACAGAGACCATCAATTAACAGGTCTTTTTCTCCTTTCAGAAAATAGGAGTTACCACTAGAATAACCGCGTTTATAGGCATACCTAGAACAACCATGACTGGTCAATTCGACCGGCATACTAAAAACAACATAAATATTATAATGAACTGACAAACAATTGAATATAAGTCGTAGTTTTATTCAGGAACATTATATAAAGCATCTACACAACCAAAACATTGTAAATAAACGGACATTTGAACAGAAATGTGTTTGTAGGGGGGCTCCTTAGTGGTGCATCCAGTAAAGGCACTCCTCGTGGAGTGCAGGATGCGTCCTATAGCCTGGACGTCACCGGTTAGAGTCCATGCTATTCCATTGCCGACCGTAGATGGGAGTTCCCAGGGGGCGGCGCACAATTGGCAGAGTGCCGCCCGGTGGGGGAGGGAGGGTTTAGGTCAGCCAGGATGTCCTCGGCTCACCGCGCACCAGCGACCCCTGTAGTCTGGCCGGGTGCCTGCAGGCTTGCCTGTAAGCTGCCTGGAGCTGCACTGTCCTCCGACGCTGTAGCTCCAAGGTGGCTGCATGGTGAGTCTGCAGTGTGAAAAGAAGCAGTCGGCTGATGGCACACGCTTCGGAGGACAGCGTGTGTTCGTCTTCACCACTCCTGAGTCAGCGCATGGGTGGTACCGGTGAGCCGAGCTTAAATAATAATTGGATATTCTAAATTGGGAGAAAATAATAAAAAATAATTGCCGACTACTAAATTTATAAAAAAAATAAAGAAATCTGTTTATATACAGACATATTACATAAAGCGCAACCTCAAAAAACGGTAAAAAATTAAAGAAACAAATATTTGAAAATAAATTGGTGTATATACAGGTATGTCATAAAAACTGTACAACTGTACTTTTTTAAAAATAAATGGGTTTATATTTCCAACATAACAAAGCGCATATACGCAGCTGAAGCTATGTGTTTATATACAGACATACTATAATCGAAATTACATGAATAAATAAACATTTGAACAGAATGGGCTTCAGTCAGATTTTTGTATATACAATAATATAATGTACATACAAAATTGTACAACTGAAACAATGTAAATAAGTATCAATTTTTTTAAATAAATGGGTTTATATTGCCTACATAACAGCGTGCATATACACAACCAAAGCTATGCGTTTGTACACAGACATACTATAATCGAAATGACATGAATAAATAAACATTTGAACAGAATGGGCTTAATTTACAATCATTTATAAATTATAAATGCTGGCACAAATCACACAGAACCTGCGCTTTTCAAAATATGCAGTGCACTTACCGCAGACTGTCTTTGTGCATTTGGCACAGCTATCAACAGTAACCCAGGCTTCTGACACCAAATGTTCCACGGGCATATAGTAGTACAATGAAAGCTTCTAATTCCTCCAAGGGCATTGACCAGGGATCATGTTGGTGTCCAGTCTACTTCAGAGCCAGATTGTCATTGTCTGTCTTTGCTGCCACAGAATCGATGTTTGGTAAAATGTGCAGTAATTCCAAACACTGCTTTGCTGTCCTGTGTCTTAGTGATCCATTTGCAGTGTGTATTGGTGTAACAATTAATTTCTTAGAAAAACATGTGACTTATAGTAACCAGCGCAGACAGACAGCCAGGCACCGTGAGCTGTCAAGGCTGATTGATGTGCTATCAGGAGGCTTATTGAAACAATATAAATGTCAACAAACTGTTCACTTGAGGAATGCAGGCTGATATAATCAAACTTCAATATATGGCTGCAAGTCCCGACTGATAAATACAAATAATAATATGTTTTATATGTATCGGTCAATTTGA
Organism: Acipenser ruthenus; assembly: GCF_902713425.1. Taxonomy (NCBI): domain Eukaryota; kingdom Metazoa; phylum Chordata; class Actinopteri; order Acipenseriformes; family Acipenseridae; genus Acipenser; species Acipenser ruthenus. The sequence goes on along the minus strand of NC_081200.1, from coordinate 11,652,733 downwards.
CCGCTCATGGTCCGAATAGGTATGATCTCGCTAATTTTTGCAGCTACTTGATTCTGTCTTTTGTCAGGGCAATTAGTACATATATGTAGGAAAAGTCAGGAAGGCACAGCTCTGTATCTTAAACACACAATCACTGCAATTTAAATTTAAATTCCAAAAACGGTCAAAATGACCGCATTGGTCATTCTAGTACAGACAGACATACAGTAGTGTGTACAATTATTAGAACACCTTAAGATTAATTATGTATATCCTTTATATACCTACCTACATTAAAACCTCTGGGTGTGAGAATTACAATTTTCGGTCTGTAATCAGTTAAATAGAAACAATAGGCACACATATGTGAAAATGTTAAACCACTTTAATTAGGCATCTTAAACAACTTCTGCAAAGTCTCGTGCATTTATCATTTGTGGCTACGTGTTCTTTTTCTCTTACTATTTTAAATTAATGTCATGTGTGGCCTATTAAAGTCATCCATTAAATTAGATAAATAATTTGCCTATTTTTACAATTTTCCAAGATTTTCAATTTGAAGGGTTCTATTTCATAAGCACAATAAATCAAAACAACAGAATCAATGGGGTGTTCTAAAAAAATTTCCACACCACTGTATTTGACAATATGCTCCAAGCTAGACAAATTGTTTTCTTAGTTTTTCTTATTTTCTATAAGTTTTACCTCTGAATTATGATTGTACTGCAGCAGTGTGGAGTAGTGGTTAGGGCTCTGGACTCTTGACCGGAGGGTCGTGGGTTCAATCCCAGGTGGGGGACACTGGTGCTGTACCCTTGAGCAAGGTACTTTACCTAGATTACTCCAGTAAAAACCCAACTGTATAATGGGTAATTGTATGTAAAAATAATGTGATATCTTGTAACAATTGTAAGTCGCACTGGATAAGGGCATCTGCTAAGAAATAAATAATAATAATAATACTGCACTTTAAAACATGTGTTATAGTATAAAATAGCTAATTTTATATGAAATCACATGTGTACCAACAAAATTAACAGGTGAGCATTGATTACATGGATGTGATTTGGATAAAGCCGTTAATAAAATTAAAATGCTTAATAAAAGGTTGAAGACAGATCAAGTGACCCATTTTGTCATCTCCACCCAGTGCTCACGACAGGTCTGGATCTGTTAGACCTGAGTGAACCTGCAGTGAAAAGCCATAGCAAGAGTAAAAGGAATGAGCTGACACTGGGGAACGAAGGGTTCAAGGGAACATCCTACAGGAGGAAGACTGAGGAGACGGAGCTGATCAAAGTGGACATTGAGCAGAGTATGCAGAGCTCCCAGACCCCAGAGAGAGTGTCATTAGGCTCCGGTAAGAAAACTACTTGATAGAGAATTCACATTCAAAAGTTTATATATGTCATGATTTACTGTCAAATGCAGTAGTCAGTTTGTAAGCATACCGGATCACTTATGCTACTTGAAAATGATGTCATCATTTAACGCAAGTTTAAAAATTCTAGTCCCATTACTGTAGCTTTAGATGGCAGCTGCCTAGGCGATAATGACAGCTCTACTCAGATCCTGCTGCGGGGAAGCTCACGATGCCACTGCCTGGGGAAGTGCTGCTAGAGATAAACCTCTAAGGAAAACCCACAGTGTATTACTCCTGAGTAAAATTGATGAGTGCCTTATACACAGTGTTACAGGGTCACCCCCAACTGCATCATTTGTACATGTGAAGAGAATGCTTGTTTTTTGTGCTGTAGCTGTTAATAATGTTGGTTTTATATAAGTTATATAAGGGTATGGACATAAAATCTAAACTAAGTAACATCTTAGTTTATTTGACAGGAATGGAATGAATTTATATTATAAGGATATTTATTTTTGAGTTTGTTTATTCGTTAGGCTGATAAGCGAGATCCTAGACCACACCTTCTTCTGACAATTTGTTCAGTTAGCTGCTGCATTACAGTACAATAAGAGGTCTGTGTGTATTATTTATTTATGTATGTATGTATTTATTTATTGTAAATTCCCAGTCAATATCCAGTCACCCCTGGAAAAGTGGGAGGAGGTGAATTTACATGGAGAAAGGAATGGAAGTAGAAAATGGAAAATAGAGAAAAGATGCTCTTCTAAAAATGCATCAAGTGAATTCCTATGGTGAGCAATTTTAAACATCAAAGCATTTCCCCTGAGCCTGTGTTTACTGTTATCAGTGTTCACTGTGTTTATTGTTGGTAGTGCATTTGGAGAAGAATAAAAGTTAGTAAGTACACTTGCATTGAATTTAGTACTATAAACTATTTTTAAAGCGTTGGTTATTATAGTGACAGAAATTGCAGGAATCAAACGAAACAAAGGCTTCCGATAAACACAGCCCCTCCAATTTGGATTTATTCTATTTCATATGACTGTGTGATTCTCCCATGATTTCAGCAACCAAGAAAACATGCAGCCAAAACAGTCTGAACAGTCTTTTAAAATAGTGAACAGCACTGTGACCGGGTAGCGTTAGCAGTGAGACTCAGAGACCAAAATGCTTCAGTTCAAGCTCTCGCGCATTTATTTACAAATCACCAAAACAAAAGACACAGTCCAGTCCAGTCCAGTCCAGCACCGCACCATACCTTCACCATCACAATCCTAACTAACACCCATGATCACCCTTTTTATACACCTGTGGCTGCCACATTCCCACATGTTTTTGCAGGGAGGAATTTAACTCCCTCCCTGCCACCCAACATTCCACACACACCCACGTACCGGCAGGGCTTTCACCCACACTGCCACAAGCACTTTAAAATATTACTTTCATGAAGTGTAGTTCTTTCAAAACTAAAATCTGAAAATGTTGCCAATTTATAACTTTGCCTGTAACATGTTCATAACTACAATGGAGCCCAACTACTTTATTTCTTATGGTGATAAACAAAGGGTTACTAAAGCTGTTACTGTTGTCTGTTATAAAAAATACTCTTTTCTACGGGTCACAAATTATAGCATGCATTTTAAAGTATCATATTTCAGCAGCTTATCATACTCATAAGAAGCTGTGTTCCTGTTTTACATTTAGAGCACCTGCTGACTGATTTTTGTTATCAATCAAGTTCGAAACACATGCTAAACATTAAATATTTAAGGCCAATTACTTAAACTTTTGGCCTTGAGTAAATGAGTTCCCTTTTGACTGTGGTTACTGTAAAGAGAATTTTAATTAAATGACTAGAAGAGCCAACACACATGCAGTCCAGCTAAGTAACTTCAGTACTGACATATGGCCTATGTAACATAAAAATTAAATACGACTTGAAACTCTACAGTTTGTACTCAGGTTGGCTAAGAAGATTTCCTCATTGATGTACTGAATAACATATCAGTAAATGAAGTGTATCATGCGCCCCTGGTTCTCTTTTACTGGTTTGCTTTAGCCCAATGTTTAAAAAGGTCAGTTCAGGAAAATTACTGCCTCAGGCAAAACAGCTCTAGTGCAAGCAGCATTTTACAGGGCAGTATCCCACAGTGTTAATACACAGTGCTGAACATTACAGAATTACAAACTGATTATTACATTCTGTAGTGACAAAATATCCCTTTACAGCATGACGTGTGTGCTAGCCAATCACTTAAAATAAACATTTTCATTAAATACATTGGCTATGTAAATGGGGCTCAACATGTTTTATAAGTTTACTCTAACACAAATCGTGTTGCCCTTGTTAGGTCTACAGAGAACTGGACACACACGCAATCGCCTGCAAAAGGTTTCTTGGAAGCCAACTCCTCATCAGAACTAGAACCAGCCCCAGCATCTCAGGTAAGGTATACTGTACACTGTTTTTTGCTTTTTCTCCCTGTATTTTTTCAGTGCTTTCCCTTGGCGTATAATTTACCTCATATGCAGTATATGCTGTTCATCATATACATTTTTCCTCATTTTAAAACTATAAGAACCTAATATACGCCAAGTAAATCAAATAACGCCTTCCTCCCTGTTACAGTAGGTGAAAGACATGAGCCATAGTTATGAGAGTGTGCTTTCAGTCTCTGTCCTTATTTCAGGAAGACTTTCAATTACTGAGATTTACAGTGCATTTTTTTTTTTTTTTTTGGATTGCTTTTCAAATTGTTGATTTGCAACAGAGCGTGGCAGATTCAGCAGCTTGTGCTTTTTAAACCGAAAAGTAACCTGTTTGATAAAATGTATTGACTGGATGTTGCATTTTATTTCGGTAGAGATTCAGGGAATTTATTTTGATTTGAAGTTAATACAGTTTGAAGAATTTCTTTCTAGTGGTTACTAAGGATTGCTTTAAGTTAATCAGAGCTGACAAGTTTTAAAATCCACTGACATGCATGGAATTCTGTAAAGGTTCAATTTTAAATAATGTTTACAATGGATTTCTACAGAGGTAGCTGACTTTACATGAATTGTTTCTAACTGCACTGCAACAACATAATGGTTTGACTGGATTACAAAAATGTTGAATTCTATTGCAGTTACACTGTATTTTACACATGTGATTGGGCATTCACAATGTAATCACTATGTAAGTAGGTGAGTAATGTTAGTGTAGTTAGAGACACTTAATGTAAAGTGTTACCTAAAATGAGGATGTTGTTGAATTGTCAGTGATCAATCAGTGATTGATGTACCTTGCTGGGGATAAACAACTGAAACAACAAATTGATTTTTCGAAGCACCTTTCGGGAGCCAGGTATCACATTGGGAAATAATTGTGATTCTGACATTTCTAATTTTCTTTTTTGTATATAATATTCTGTTACTATTAATATGTTTTTTGTTTGGTTGGGTTTTTTTTGCCTGTAGGAATATGTCAGTGGCTTTAGAAATTATATATTGTTACAGAATATTCTATTCTTATAAAACTTTGTATAAATAAAATGAGATATGGATAGTGGAAAGAAAGAAAGAAAGAAAGAAAGAAAGAAATAATGAATTTAGGATAATGTGCTCTCATAGGTGCCCTCTTCTTTTATAATGCGTTTGGTTTCTATGTGTAATCTATCCAATAACTGCAACGGTCAATGTATTCCAGCTGTAATGCAATTTCACATTCCTCATGAAAATGATTAAAAATAAAATAAAGAATCAGCAGCAGTTCCAGTTGAAAACCAATGACTCAGCACAACTTTTTTTTTTCAGCAGTCTTTCTTTGAGAAAAAAAAAGCTAAAAAGCCATTTTAAATGTAATAGAATGGCTTTAATTATTCTAAAGATGATCAAATTGAATTAACAAAAATGCTGCAACCAACCTCTTTACAGGGTTATGTCATGCACGTTTTGTTTATTACTTTAAACCAGTCAACCCCAAAGATCACTTCTCTTGATTTGATTATATGAATATTTCCTGGTATATTTGTTCTACTGCCGACTTACTTCTTTATTACAAAAATAACAGAACTGTGTGCAGTAAAGGGTTGTTTTTAATAACTGTAACTGTAAAGGCTGGGAATAGTGCAAGCAGTAAAATGTTTAATATACTGTATATCCTGGAGATGGTTTTTGACCTGAGCTCAAATTATAAATGCAAATGGAACGTACAATGCATCATACAGTTTATCCTAAAAAGTATGGAGATTATTATATACAGTAATTGTGCTTTTAAAACATGCAGAGCAAAGCTATGCATATTGATTTTGCAGACTGACTGCAGCATGTGGTGCTAAATGCTGGGAGAATAAGAATAATTAGACAATGATAATAACGAGCACAAATATACACATTTTAGTATGTGTGTGTTTCATAAAAAAAAAAGCATTTGCAGATTTTAGGATAATTTATTAACCCTTTTAACTGTGTATCCTAAAGCGATATCAGCAACTGTAAATACCTTTTCTGTGCAGTAGATTTTAAATGGTATGGCTCTGCACAGGTCTGGTATTTAGTGGTTGGTTTTAAAATAGAAAGGGAGTAAATATTCGGTTTTGGGTTGACAGCCAAATTCAGGTCCTACTAATAGAAAATAAATGTACTTTTTTCTATGTTCTTTAACAATGTAAAACCTCTTAACCACTGTCTTTAGAGGAGAAAAATATCACAAACATCTACCTGTGCCAGCTAAAGGGAGTTTCATCTGTGTCAATAGGCAAATTGAGTCAAAACATTAGTGTCCCAGTTAGTGTAACCAGACATGGTATTGATTCAGTAGGACCAACATGAAACATGATGGATCTGCCTTGGTAGTGCAAAAATAAAAACAATAACAGGTAAAGCAGTGACTAACTAAGGACTGTACTGATAAAGGCTTAACATGATAGGAAATGGATTGCAGTCTTATTCACGCTAATGTTTTTTTTTTAATAAGGCCTCATGTCCCTTTCACCTTACTTGTTGTTTATTTTTCCATCACAGGCTGATTTGTGTCTTGAGGATGCCTGCATCAGTTCCCGTGTCAGAGAGCAGCATCAGGATATTTCAGGATTTAGGCTTTTGCATACCCAAAATGTGTACTTTAATATTTTGCAAAATGTTGGTATGCCACAACACAAAAGGAGCCGTTCAGAACTTGCTCCTCTGTCTATAAAAACTCTCTGTATCATTTCCTAACACCAGCAAATTTCTCTATGAGCAAACAGAAACTAGTGCCTATATTGTGGGGACCAATGTGACTAACCACTCATGAAATTATTCTATAGGAACTACTACAATTTCTAAAAAATATACAATAAAATGATGTATAGACACAACATATGTTTAAATAGACCCATATACAATTACAAAAAGTAATGTTAAAAAGCCAGAGGTACTACAGTTAAAGAGAAATAATTAGAAATATATGCGAGTGAAGAAAAATATATATTTACAGGACCAACCTTTATAGGAAATCTAGGTATTACTGTTAAACAGTAATAAAGGAATTCCATAGGCCGTGCAAAAAAAAAACATTTCAATATTTGTGAGTTAGGTTAGGAGGTATGACCTAGAGATTATAAACTTCTGGGTAAGTGTTTTGTGGTACAGTATCAGTATGCTTTATTGTATAATGCGCTAGGGTGACAGATGTTATGTAGTGTAGAGAACGAAAAGAAAAAAAAAACAATGTGGAAAACAATAAACCAGCAGAGCGTACTGTGAAACTTTAATCTTTAAACTGATGCCTGAAGGAATGTGGCTTCAGTTGTGGGCTTCTTTCATTTTGATTTCTCTTGCAGTTTAAATGAGTAGTTTCCCCTCTGGCGACAGCTATTCAGCATCTGTTTTTAAAGTACAGAGGCGTATGAAAGAAATCCTTCTGTCAAAGATCTCTATGAATCTCACATTAAACAACCTTGTTAACTTGTGTCAAACTGAGGACAGTGCCGCTGTGGAGCACTTTTTTTTTCAGGACAGTAAAATACAGTACAAGAGATTGCAGATATTATATAACTACAGATAATGAATCTAATTTAATACAACTGACTCCAGTGTCTTGAATACAGTCCTGTCTAGGAATCATTCGTCTCGCTACAGTCAAATCTACTTGTAACAAACACTTAAGGAAGTACAGCACTGGTCACATATAGACTGTCGATCTTTCATTTCCGAGTCCCTGACTATAATGAACACTGATTGAAGGCAGTGCCTACAATGTTTTTTATTTCTATTGTATTGTCAAATATTTATTTTCTGTGTTTCAAAAAATCACAAGAAATAAGATGTAGAATGACAGCATCTAAACAATTAAAATTTTGAGCAGCTTGGTGAAAATGCTTGAAAATATCCCCTTCAACCAGTTGCTTCAGCATTTGCATCGTGTTTCATAAGCTTGATTGACATACATTATTAACTGGCAAATATGTACCATGTTTACGTAGTGTCTGAACAATAAAGACTCTATTGTTTACAATGGTTGTAGACTTTGCACTAATGTATATTGCACATGTATGGCAGCGCATTATACATTGAGTGCTTGGTCGATTCTACAAGCAAAACGCTTCTAGTAGTTATTAAAGCCAGTGTTTCAATTAAGGTCGACCACTGCTGTCAGCATAATTAATCTTATAAATCTTTTTGATGTACTTTACTAAACCTCCTATGACAAATTATTTTTTTAAAAAAATCAATAAGCCTACATTAAAAGCATTGATATGGACCCGATGACCCTAAGCTAAGAAAAACTCCAGTAACGATTACTTAAAAAAAAAAAAAAGAATATTGTTTCTGCATTTAAATGAAGAACCAACCTCATATATTGTAAACCCTAGACCTCTTTTGCATTAAGCCTTTTTTTTCCAGTGAAAGAAAGTCAAATTTAGGTAACATAAGTTTTAGCAGAATATACAGTATGGCACAATTAGCTAGTGAGTTAGTGAGTAAATGGATATAGGCAAATTAACTAAAATTAAGCATACATGAAAAAGGGGTTTACAGCATCTGTGCAGTACTGATATACACCTAAGAAAACAAAAAACAAGAAAATAATGCCATGTTTCATTTTCAATATATCCCAGTCAAGCACACACCTCCTACATTTAATATGGGCTGAAATAACAGCTGTTCAAAAGAATTGAAGTGTCTTTTATAATTTCTCAGAAAAACTTCTTCGTGTGTGTAATTCCTTCATGCACTGATTGACTGTGATTGCTGGTTGATTGGTAACTTTTGAGAAGCAATTGTGTGGGATGCTAATTGTTCAGTGATATAAACAGTCCTTGATGTGTAGGGAAGGGATACACTAACTTTTCCAACAAGAGAAAAACAAATTAGAGGGATTCATGAAGTTACTGACCTTGAGGGTGTTCCTGTGTGTGTGTTTATTAATAGGGTCGACTAGGCAAGGAGCATCGCTGGGGAAGCTCGATCCTGTCACGAAATCATTCCCTGGAAGAAGAATTTGAAAGAGCAAAGGCAGCTGTAGAGGTAGGAAGAGCACTACTGGGCTGTTTTGGGTCATAGCTTCTGTTTCCAATTGAACATCTTATTTTAACAGTTATGATTGAACTATATTAAGAAGCACTTTGCAGTCTACATATTTAACTATACCGGTAACTATAACATGGGAAATGTTTCCGTATGAAGAGTATCTGTCCCATTTAATTACACTCCAAGTGCTCTTAGCAATCCAATTATCATATGCTTGTATTGATCAAAATCTGTGCATAGCGATCAATTTCCAAAATAACATGTATTAAATCCTATTACATGTTGTACACTGCCAGAACCCAAAAACCTGATGAAGACATTAGTCTTAATGTTTGTCTGCTTCATGTTGACTATTTACAAGAATTCTGTGAGTTTTTATGAAAACATATAGAATATTATTATTGGATTACCTGCTCCAAGTCAAACTGATTGATACAATATTTAACAATGTTGATAATTGGTTCTTGCAGCACTAAAACATTGTACCAGTAACACAGCTACAGAGGATTTGATAACACAAGCTTAAGGGTTAGGTTTTAGCTATTAGTTCCTATTACAGTAATCCCATACATGATCTTATCAGATGGCCCTTGATTATCCTTACCAAGTTCAGCACCATTAATCACATTTCTACTATCTAATGAGAAGAGGATATTAAAAAGGTCCGGGTCCCGTTCTTGGAAGCTGTTTTCCATTGAGTTTCATTGAACTGTCATGTTACTTCCTTAGCAGCTTAAAATATCATATTTTCAAGCAGAGTGTGGATGATGAGATACTAATTATGGCATACATGTACTGTACTGCTGTTCTCCTGCTGAAAATAAATAAATAAATAACCTCATTACTTCAAATGTAATTTCCTGATACATTGTCTCCCTTTTACTAGTTTACTGCAGTAAACCATGTTAATTAGCATAAAACATGGTGTGGTAAAATATAGTATAGTGAAAGCATTTTAACATACATGCACGCTTAAGAACAGAGAAGCATGGTTAATTTGCTACAGTCCAAGTTTGCCGTGGTAGAACTTTTACAGTGGGTGTGCTTTTCTTTAGATTAACACCAAATTTGTTTTCCTTGATTTTTTTTTTTTTTTCTAGGACTGGTGGGCATGCCTCTGTGGATAACATAATAATAAACTAGTCGAAATGAAAGCAAATATAATGCTACACTGTATTCAGTAAGAAACGAAGAACTATGAATGACGATACTGTACTTCTCAGAGGAGAAGAAATCGTTCAAATGCTGTTGCTCGTACCATGTGACTACTTGGCAGAGAGAAACGTCTGCTATAAATAATGATACATTTAAATGCACACAGACAAGAAGAAGATTGATCAGTAATAGAAACCTGTAAACCTGTAGCCTGTAAACTGAGCTGAGTTCAGCATTTGCCTTGCTCTGGTCTGCTGAATATCATTGCTCTGTGTTTTACAGTAAGACAGATATAGTCACGCTGTATTTCAAGGGGAACTTTTAACTATTACAACTAACACTATAGTAGTGTCCGAATCTATTAGGACCCCCGATTGCTTCTGTTCGGATTTGTTGTGCATATGAAATCAAACCACTACACCTGAAAATCTTGGAAAATTGTCAAAATAGGCAAATTAGTGATTGTCTAATTTAATTGAAGACTTTAATTGGCCACAGATACAATTCATTGAAAATAGTAAGAGAAATGGAACACTACTGCAACATCTTTTATAAGTGCTTTAAAACACATTTAACTCAATTTCAAAGATATGATCGGCTTAGAGTTGATATTTATAGGGATCGGACAATATATCTACACAGTCAAAACACATCCCCACCCTTGCATAGTATAACTGAGTGCATGGTTCTTACAGTAGTGCAGTAGTGCCTTGACCTTTGTACTGAGATCTGGAACACCGAGCTCTCAAGTAGTACTGTAGGACACGGAAGTATGCTTTTTATTTGAAAACAACAATTTATATTTCTTCTCTTACCACTAAGCATGTCAGTAAAACTGGCTACTTGTTTATACAGTATTAATTTATTATATTGTACCCAACATGTATCAATAGGTTGATAGGGACTTTCAGTCTTTCAAACCTGTATCTAGATCACGGAAAGCGTTTGATTGAAATCCATTTAATGAACTGAATGCAGAACTGGCTGTAGTCCATGAAGTTCAAACTGCGCAGCAACACTGATATGCTTTTTAACTAACATGGTCACAGCAGTTAAACACCCATTAACATCGGCCTCATTTCTAAGCTCCTTTACCTGCATCTCAGTATGAATTTGCAGCCCCTATCAGAATTTTACAGCCTGGTATGTTTCTTTTATTATTAATTTCATATAAAACCACTTTGAAATTGCTTTCAACAGAAAGTAGTTTAAAAACACACTGAAAACTGATAAAGGTATATTGTCTGGGGAGATTTAGAAGTCTACACATTTCAGCTTATGAAAATCACAAATGGCTTTTTCATTAAAAGAAGCATATATCACTGGAGACCCAGAAGAAAGCCACCAGGTTAATATTATTAATGAATTAATTTATTTATTTATGTATTTATTTATTTATTTCTTAGCAGACGCCCTTATCCAGGTCGACTTACATTGTTACAAAATATTACAAAGAATCACATTGTAAAATATCACATTACACAATATCACATTACAGAATATCATTACAGATATGAGCATTTATAAAGTACAGTAAAATCAGTAGATAGTAAGATAAAATACAAATAAGAGCAAAATAAAGAATACACTAAATAATTACATTTAAGAGCGAATTTGACTAAGAGCAGTAAACTTATATTTATAATGTTTTCTTAACAGAGTAAATTCCATTAACAGCAAGTAGTATGATATATTGATAAGAAGGATTTAAAATAAGCGCAATTACAAAAAATGTGAATGCAGATACCTTTAAGAGTAAAACCGAGTACAAGATACAGAAAATAGTTATAATTAAGAGCAATAGTAGAATACAGCAAAAGATGGAGCAGTTCAGTGCAAGTACAAGCTGATGCAAGTACTGGTACAATTGGGTGCCATATAGTCCAGTATAGTTGAGAGTTGTGAGGTTTACAGATGCTGTCTGAACAGGTGTGTCTTGAGGAAACGACAGAAGGTGGTCAGGGACTGAGCAGTCCTGATATCCGTGGGTGGTTGTTCCTCCAGAGGGGCAAGGGTGGAGAAGGAGTGGGCTGTGGAAGCGGGGGAGCGGAGCAGGGTACAGCTAATCTGCTGGTGGTGGAGGAGGTTTTGAAGAGTTTGCAAATGTGTGTGATTTTGGAAGAGAAGGGAGGCTAAGTCATCAGCTGAGATAGAGGAAGGCGGAAGGGGGGGCTAAAGAGGGAAGAGAAGGTGGAGAAAAGTTTATGGGGATTGTTAGTAGAAGACTGTATGATAGAGTGTACAGTGGCTCTCAAAAGTATTCACCCCCCATGGACTTTTCCACATTTTATTGTGTTACAACATGGAATCAAAATGGATTTAATTAGGAGTTTTTGCCACTGATCAACACAAAAAAGTCCATAATGTCAAAGTGAAAAATAAAATCTACAAATTGTTCTAAATTAATTACAAATACAAAACAGAAAATAATTGATTGCATAAGTATTCACCCCCTTGAGTCAATATTTGGTAGAGGCACCTTTGGCAGCAATTACAGTCTATTTGGATAAGTCTCTACCAGCTTTGCACATCTGGACACTGCAATTTTTGCCCATTCTTCTTTGCAAAATTGCTCAAGCTCTGTCAAGTTGGATGGGGACCTTTGGTGAACAGCAGATTTCAACTCTTTCCACATATTCTCAATTGGATTGAGGTCCAGGCTTTGACTGGGCCACTCCAGGACATTGACCTTTTTGTTTTTAAGCCACTCCAGTGTGGCTTTGGCTGTATGTTTGGGGTCATTGTCCTGCTGGAAGATGAATCTTCTCCCACGTCCCAGGTCTCTTGCAGACTTCAGCAGGTTTTCCTCCAGGATTTCTCTGTACTTTGCTGCATCCATTTTGCCCCCTATCTTCACAAGCTTTCCAGACCATGACGCAGAGAAGCATCCCCATAGCATGATGCTGCCACCACCATGCTTCACGGTAGGGATGGTTTTCTCAGGATGATGTGCAGTGTTAGGCTTTTGCCAAAAATAGCACTTAGCGTTGAGGCCAAAAAGCTCCATTTTGGTCTCATCGGACCATAGAATCTTGTTCCACTTGGTCTCAGAGAAGTTTGCCTTCTGGCAAACTCTAGCTGAGGCTTTCTTTTTGCCACTCTCCCATAAAGGCCAGTTTTGTGAAGCACCCGGGCTATTGTTGCCGTATGCACAGTGTCTCCCAGCTCAGCCGTGGAAGACTGTAACTCCTTTAGAGTTGCCATAGACCTCTTGGTGGCCTCCCTGACTAGCGCCCTTCTCGCCCGGATACTCAGTTTTTGAGGACGGCCTGTTCTAGACAGATTCTCTCAATTTCTTAATAATGGACTTTACTGTGCTCCGGGGGATATTCAATGCTTTGGAAATGTTCTTATACCCTATCCCTGATTGGTGCTTTTGAAGAACCTTTTTCCGGGTTTGCTTTGAATGTTCCTTCGTCTTCATGATGTAGTTTTTGTTAGGAAATGTACTAACCAACTGTGGGACCTCCCAGAGACAGGTGTATTTAACCTGAAATCATGTGAAACACCATAATTGCACACAGGTGGACTCCATTCAACTAATTATGTGACTTCTAAAGACAATTGGTTGCACCGGAGCTTATTTAGGTGTGTCATAGCAAAGGGGGTGAATACTTATGCAATCAATTATTTTTGGTTTTATATTTGTAATTAATTTGTAGATTTTATTTTTCACATTATGGACTTTTTTTGTGTTGATCAGTGGCAAAAACTCATAATTAAATCAATTTTGATTCCATGTTGTAGCACAATAAAATGTGGAAAAGTCCAAGGGGGGGGGGGGGGGGGGAATACTTTTGAGAGCCACTGTATGATAGCATAAAGGAAAGGTATAATAGCTTCAAATTGCTGACTTAGGTACAATAAAACCATATAGATTGAGAAGTATTTTTTTTTTACTAGAGGTTGAGTTCAAGTCCTGTTTTTGAATCTAAATTAGGTAACAGTATGTTGATATGCTCTTTGATATGTGTATAAATGAAATCAAAATTATTTTTCAGGTTTTTTTTTTTTTGTTTTTTTTTTTAATTTAGTCGTCGCCAATTCTTTTACCCAGGTTTTCTCCCCAATTTAGTATGCCCAATTATTATCTGTATCCTCGGCTCACCGCTCGCAAACCCCCCCCCCCCCGCCGACTCGGGAAATGGCGGCTGGAACACGCGTCCTCCGAAACGTGCTCCTGCCAAGCCGTCATTTTTCGCACTGCAGATCCACAGCGATGCCACCAGACCTATAGTGCCGGAGGTCAACACAGATCTGATGGCTCCACTGCAGAACCACAGGCGCCCTATCGGCCACAGGGGTCGCTGATGCGCGGTGAGCTGTGGATTCCCCTGCCGACCTAAGCCCTTCCTACCCGGGCAGCGCTCAGCCAATTGTGTGCCGCCCCCTAGGAACTCCCGGTCACGGTCAGCTGTGACATAGCCTGAATTCTAACCTGCGATCTCCAGACTATAGGGCACATCCTGCACTCCGCGTGGAGCACCTTTACTGGATGCGCCACTTGGGAGCCCCCAATTATTTTTCAGTTTTTCAAAAATTATTTAGATTCTTGTGTGCATGTAACCTCACAAATTGCAGTCCTCCTTGGATGTCCTCACAAAATGTGAAACATTCCTAATGAATTATTTAATTACAGTAAGTGATTTTATGTCATTCATTGGCAGCTTTATAGTTTTTATATCGAATTAATGTACTAAAACATCAAGACATCTGCAAGCAATGCTATAATGAACAGTACAAAAAGCTACTAAAAACATATACTCATTAACAGTGCCCCACATGGTTGATTGTTTATGACATTTCAATAGTAAAGCCACAGCGTTTTACTATACAGTACCATAGTACGCCATGGGGAACTTCATGTAAATATACTTGACAATATAAATATACTAGACTTCTGATTTTCATGTTTTACTTCGACAATTCAATTGATACCTGCCATTTGTGTATCTCAATCACAACTGAGAAATGTGTTAATAGTAAAATTGATTTAATTAACTTTTTTTGTTTTCTGTGAAACAACTCAATTGGCTTTTAAATCGACCAATCCAATCATTTACAAGCAGGATGTACAAATGAGGTTGCAACATGTTAATAAGAGACTAATCTTTATCAAAACTATAATGAAAAATAAAGTATTATATGCTGGACACACTTTATTACAACCGTTATGTGTAACTGTATTTACATAAAGATTAATCACTTCTGCTTTTAAATGAAAAAGTAAGACTTGCGATTTAAAAGAACGTAAATTAAATCAGTTTGACTATTAACACGTTTCTCAGTTGCACTATACTGTACTGTAGATAAAGTAATATAATTGGTGGCATGCCATCTTCTCCCTAGCCACTGTGGCTTAACAAATACTGTATGTGACATGTTGTATACAATATGTTTTGATTACACTATTATTACATGTGGTTGCATAGTATTTCCTAATTGCATTGTAAAAACACTACAGTACATGTGCAATTACACCGTAATTACACAAGAGCGAAAATATTTAATTTTGTAATAACACATGTGTAATTAATTACAATCAGGAGTAACTATGTGTTATTAATGCCATTTTATTTGTAAAAGTAGAAACAAGTGCCACAACCCTTCTAAAAGTTTACCATATTAAAAGTGTAGTTAAATAAATCATAGTGAAAGCATGGTAAAGCATTGGTAAGCACTGTAAAGAATAATGAGGTATGGTAAAGCATATTTATAAACATGGCAAACCAGGGTTAACTATGGTAGATGCATACTGCAACAATGGGAAAAGCATGGGAAAACTGCAAAAATGATGCAACTATGCCCTCGAGTGACATTCTCAGTCATTCTGTCAATTCAGAAATTAGTTACATATAACTTGGAAATGAAGGGATCACATTTACGGCTCTGTGCTTTGTGATTGGATGTAATCTACCTTAAATAACGTGTTCTATTTATAACTCTGAATCAAAACCGCAAGTGTTCCATCTACCTGCACATAAACCTGCCACTGCAGGGTCTTGCAAATTAATAGCACTGACTCTGGTCTGTAGTTGGAAGCAGTATCTATGATAAATGTATGACTGTTAGGAGATCTGTGGTTTTAGCTGATGCAGCAAGAGAGCCACATGCGAAACGTGAGGCTCCATATATTTATATCCATGTAATAGCCTCAATAGTCTGCATGCACTTCAGTAAATATAAAACGGCAATAAACAGTTAATGCCAAACATTGTTTGTGCTGTTTGTCATCTCAATAGATTGACATTATCACAGCGCATTCCTGTCATTCATCCAATGTGGTTCTAAAATTCTGAGGTCACTTTTCCTTCAAAATGTCACAGCCTACTGTCTCTGCTCATACAACCGTTATTTTAATGAACCACTCTGTAGGCAAGCTACAGTATGTACCAGACCTCCCAGTAATACATTTTAATGTGTTTCAGTGCATTACATAAGTTAAGGTCGTGATGCTTTTTCTGGCTTTAACAGGCTGCCAACCCTAACATTCAAATGTGAGCTAATGTAAGCTGACATGCATTGCTTTTTGACAGCAGGAATTCAGTTTCTCTGCAAATGTTAAACTTGTGCAGATGTGAATTAGGTTCTCAAACAGAGATTGAGAATATAGAGGGTAATGTTCTCCACTGAATTTGCACTCATACTTGTCATTTGCAGTGGGGCTGCAAAGATTATAAATGGGCACCAAATGCAGCCATGCTTAAAGAAGAAGTGCTTATTCATGTTCAGTGTATGTTAAGGTTTAGTATGAATAACTGCTAAAGTGAATTAATGTTAACTGTGTGTGAGTTTAACGGGAAAACTCAGCAGGAAGTAGTATGTTTTTATTATCACATTCAAATTACAAGGCGTTCTTGTGGCGATTTGTAGTGCAGTTTTTAATTGTGTTATCATTACAGACTAGGGTTATATATATATATATATATATATATATATATATATATATATATATATATATATAAACCTTTATACCATACACTTTTGTCATAACTGTTTGTATATAAAATATGTATTACAAGATTCATCTAACCTTTTATTACATTTAAGGATGACTTTGAAAGTTATGCCACATGAAATTGAAAATGTGTTATTTATAGAGCTTCTGATTTTCGGTTTTAACCGCTAAAACACGATAAAACACCCCCGATACAAAAAAAACAAATCGGTGGATAGCCAATAAACACCGTAAAAACTGTGGAAATGGTTAATCTTTTCACGTTGACTTTACCTTTTTCACATTTAAAAAAATAAAACCTACTACAAAAATAAAAATAAACATATTTCCATGTGCTGCTGGCAATGTCCCGCCTTCCTGACCTGTATCTATCAAATCCGCCCCAACTACTGAGTGACAGCACATTTCTACATTTCTATTGGAGACTCCGCTTGCGAGATTTAAAACGAGATTACAATCAGGATGGAGGCTTGTTAGCGGGATTTAAAACTGTATTACAGTTAAAACACGGAGGATTTAAAACAGAATTGTGGCGAAATGTACAAAAATGCGTACACAAAAAAACCCTAGAAGAATGTGACCATGACCATAGGGATTTCGTTGTGGAAGACAGCAAAGGAAAGAAGGTACAATTTAAGTGTGCAAGCACTGCCGAGTTACTATACATATTTTGACACACACACAAAAAAAACGCTCAAGCATTTTGGAAAGTAACCGAAAACACTAATTTCATACGGTATATCAAAAACGAAAGCCCAGAAATAAAACGATTTACATAAAATTCGAAAATAGCTAAAAATAAGCACCGAAAAATACAATTAATAAAACCCGAAAAACAGAAGCCCTAGTTATTTAATAATATAACTGTAGCATTATTAATATTGAGATTTACCGTATCCCTCTTTGTGGTCGTTATTTTCGGCAAACCCCCCCTGCGAGATTAATTTTTATGTGAATGTAATGCGGTAGGTCGCCAGATTATTCTGCCAAAATACAGATTATTACAGTACCCGGATACAGTATACATTACATTACCTGTAATAACATTAAAAAAAAAAAAAAAAAAAAAGTTATTCAAATGATTTTACATTTAAGTGTGAATTAATACTTCTTAAAAATGGTCGGCCCCCAAAAATAACAAACTGAAAAGTATTTGTTGAAATGTTTTCGTAAAAATATGATCTAAATTAAATGTTTTATTTTCGGATAACCATAGTTAAAAGCCACTATTTAGTATTTTTTGTACAATAAAAAAAAAAGTTTTCTTTTTATGGTACTCAGTTATTGTTGTTTGTTTTTTTTTTTAATAAAAAAAGGGATATTTAAATATCCAACTAGGAATGTGCTACCGAAGAATTACAGTAAGAGGCTTTTAATTATTACCAGGGATACTTAATGATAATGCACTTTCTCTTGTGAATCTAATGTACAAGGTTAAATGTTATTATCTTAGACGTTTTGTTCACATAGCCTCTTGATTGAAAACCTCAAAAGATTTTTTCTGCAAATTTTAACATTAATTAGATTAGATTAGCAAACTCCATTAAGGGAAAGAATATCCTTGCTTTTCTTAAATCAAGACAGACAAATGAGCCCTTTATATAAGAATGATTTCTAGGCAAACATGGTATCCAGTAAAAGTGATTTTCACTGATACAGTAATACAGATTAGTGGTGTTCTTTATTAAAGTGTAATTGAGCATCAATTAGGTTCTGAGCAGCCAGGAAGACACTGTTCAGAGCCACAGTAGAGTTGTGTGACTTTATCAAAGTGTAGACACAAGGGCAGATGTAAAAAGCCTTCCTTGAAAATATCAGTCTTGTCCTTTTTATAGAAAGTGCAGTAAATGGCATTAGTTGAATCCGTGGAGACAATGAGCCACAGCTGATATCAGTTTGGCTGCCCTAGTTGTTTTAATACAGAACTAGTAGGATTGGATACATTGAAGATATAAGCACACAGGTTGTTTTATTGTATATTTAGCCTTGATATAATTACTATACTGAGCATCAAAAGAAACGTATCACTTATATTTGAGCATCAAAAGAAACTTATCACTTATATTTGGATAAAATTCACTAAATGTGATCGAAAACTGACAAACTCTGATCTAGAGCCGGTGCGGTGACTTTTTTTTTTATTGTGCTGATTAACAATTGACATTTTACTGCGTAAAGTTATGGGGGGACGGGGATACTGTGAAAGTCACAGGCTAGTAGCGTGTGTGGCACTGTTGGAAGCAATACAAGCAGTACATCTGTGACGCATGCTTTGCACCAGGTTTCGGATGTTGTCTCGTGGAATCCTGGCCCATTCCTCTTGTAGTGCCTGGATAAGCATCTGCCTGTTCAGTGGTCTCCGAGGCCTAGAAGCCACATGTCTCCCAGTTCGTGGCCTGTCATTGACAGAGTGTGTCTGGTTCTACCATCTCGCCAGGTTTGAAAATGCTGGCTGTGAGCACCCAAGACGGCGAGCCACAGTACGCTGCCTTAGTCCAGGCTCCAACATGCTGATTGCACGAAGGCGCTGCTCTCTTGACAGATGTGGCATATTGGTGTTTTTCTTTATTGCTTTTATTCAAGCTTGCAATTCAACAGCTGAAATCACTCCATATCCAGTGTCCAATCTACTGTCTCACTAATTAGGTGATTAAGTGCATATGCTTCAATCATAATCATTCAAGCGTGTCATTGTCAAGGATGAATGATCTAGTGATTAAAAAGAAACCAAAAACATTTCGCCACTGTCCATCATTTATATACCTTTTTTTTTTTTTTAAATAAATGTGTTATAATAGTGATAAGTTTCTTTTGATGCTCGGTATATAAATACTATGAGCAATGTTCATGAAAGTTACTGCTGTATGGGTTTTATTGCAGTGAGCAGAAATGTATTTATAAAATGACCCCATCATCAGTATGTAAAATTCAATCTAGAAATCCAAGAACAACACAGCTTCCCCCAACATAAGCTCAGGCCTTTCCTTGCTCTCCAGAAACTCCCGAATACATGGAAGAAGATCCACAAATCTTACAAGTAGCCTGCCTCTTGAAAGCCAACGAATATTGCTGTAAGAGCATGTGCACGAATAAAGTTTGTAATTCTGACAACTATTTCCCTGATTCTGGAAAAGCGTCCACTTTGCAGCTTTCCAATAAGTGCTTCCTGGTGTATAATGCAATGAAAACTGATTATTTCTGGTATTTCGGGGTCATTTTGCATTAAACTCAGAAAACCGACTTTCTTTCCTAACATAGCAGGGCATCCGTCAGTACAAATAGAAACCAACTTCAACCAGATGCAATTAAGATCATTATTTTGAAAGTGCTGCTAGAGGGATAAATGGATGTCAGCCCATGTGTTTGGCCTGTCAGAGGTATTATACCAAGTAGTTCTTGCTCAAAATTACCAATAACATTAGCAATGTGTTCCATACGATGTGGGTATCTTACCCAAACTGCAAGTTCGGTTGATTCCAATGTTGCTCTTGTAGAAGAAACCTTCTCTGAAACTGAGTTGTATTGGTAATCTCACCAGTACTGTTTAATTTTGGCGTTTTAATCAGCCACTTAACCATTTTAAATGTGTTTGATATTACGCTCTCCCTTATGCTGCAATACAATTTAAATTTCACTACAAATCTCACAACATAAGGGCTGATCCAAATCACAAGGTGGTACAGGCTCTTTAAAATATATTTTGCGAAACTGATTGCATTTCCCAGAACCTTAGTTATTATGGGATTAAAATATATACAAATATATAAGATTAAGATGATAGATCAGCTGTTCAAAATAAATGTTTGATATCACACAGTAGTTTGAAAAGACTTTGCCCTCCTAAAACATTAATGTTGTCCATTAATGCAGGCACAATGGTCTGGCTTCACGGGCATGAATTTGCCCGAGTGCACTGCTTTGAGGACCACTGGTCTAGGGGAATAGAATGAATAGCAGTTTATTACTGTGAGGGATATATGGGCCAATGCACTGTATATATCAAGCACCTGTTCATTCTCCCCTGGTGCAGTTGTTACCGTGGATCACAAAGGCACATGTGTTTATGTGATTTCCGAACGATGTGGATTGCATCATGTTCTGAGAAGTGGAAGTCATTTGGATACACACACCCAGGCTCTGTCCCTTCAGATCATTGACAGGAATTAATGAGCCTTGGTCGTCCTAATCTCAGCACAGCAACTAGTCTGAAAATGAACACACCTGCCAACATTAACATCATGCAATTATCAATTTGGAGAAAATTAGATCCATCTGGATCTGTTTTTTGACTTCAATGAGAAACAGACCAGGAGTACAATCCTGGCATTTATAGCCTTGCCAGGGGCAAGGGCTTCTCTCAGTTCCATCCCAAGCTGGTCATGAAAGGAACCCAGTAGATAAGACCCAGCAATACATCATGAGACCTGAAACACTGTCTATGCATCTAGTGAGGTTACAAATTAGCCCCTGGGTACACATTCTCATTCATTATGCTTTACATACATCAATACAAAATAACCTATTATGTGCTTAATAGCATTAAAGCACATACAATTGTACTTAATGAAAATAAGTATTGATTTTCATTTTTCCAAGCAGCAAAAGAAAACCAGTCACAAAGCTGTTCTAAACTCTTTAGGGATGATTCATTCTCAAAATTGTTTATTAAATTTAAACCCATTACAGTTCCCATATCTTGTGTGCCATTAAAGGGAGGATATGTGCACATGCTCATCTATTCTTTATCAGGTCTTCACTTGTGCAAACATTATATTTGTATAGTAACATATACTTCAAATGTAGAATATCAAATATTCCTAGAGCATACAATCAAGTGCATCACATGAATATATTAATACCAATATATAATTAAAATCAATTTCTTACCTCTTACAAGTCAGCAACCTTATCACTGTTGATACCAATTTATTTGGCAATTTTAGCACTATTTACTATCTCTCCTGTATTCTAGTTCAATGTTATTTTTTTCGTTTTAGTCTGATACAGAATTCTGGGATAAAATGCAGGCAGAGTGGGAGGAATTGGCCCGTAGAAATTGGCTGACAGAAAACCAGGAGCCGCAGATCCCATTGAATGTCTCCCTACATGAAAAGGTACTTCATATTTATAACTTTCACTTTTTAAAATCTTTCATTTTACCCATGGACTTACACTCTCAAAGCGGTCTTGTCTGGTGCCACAGTCAATACTGCAGAGCGTTGAGGTCAATCACTTTTTTCAATTTTCATAATCTCTGTATTTGGCAGATATTCTTTATTAATATGTACAGTAAGCATGTGATAATAGAAAATCATACTTCATATTTTCACATTTTAGAAAACCTGTTTAATTTAATTGCAAAGTGGTTAATACATTCAATGCAAAGAAAATGCTAATCTACTAAGTACATGCAAAGCCAAACAATGGAACAGAAGTCAACTATAAGAGGAAAAAAATGGAAGCATTACTGCATGACCTTTAGCCTTTCTGTGCCATTACTGCCAAGGAAAACAAAACACATTCTGAGAAAAAAAGATTGAATCAGCAAAGGAAATTAGTTTTAAGAGTAATGTTTAACTTTGATCTGCTAATTCTTAGTCACGGCAGGCTGTATATTGTTTGTCACAGGGCTACTACTTCCACACTGATAACCCGTACAAGGATTGGCCCAATGCCTTTGAAGATGCAGTAAGGAAAGTGAGAGATGGTGACCTGCCCAATGCTGTCTTACTGCTGGAATCAGCGATACTGCAGGACCCCCACGACCCAGAGGTACAGCTCGCTCTCAGTGCAATGATCTGATAACACAACAATATATACAATGGAAAGTATAAGATGGAAAAGGTGGGAGTTTTTGTAATAGTTCTGTTTAGCAGTTTTTAGTTTGCATAAAAGAAAAAAAAAAGGAAAATGAGCAATCTTGATACGATTGCCTTTCGTTAGCATTGATTTATTTCCAGTGCAAATTATTAGGTCATGTGAGCGACAGCAGATTTATTCAAAAGTATGTGCAACATTTCTTAGGTGTTTCTGTTTTTTATGTTTCAATGGTCTTTGCAGAAGAGGTGACGCTTTTTTGTTATGCCGTGATTGAAATGGAAGAGTGCATCATTTGCCTGAATGCTGCAGCATTCCTTCCATCTTCATAGATGTGTTTGACCTCGGCAACAGGTTGTGTCAATGCTGACATAAGAAAGTTTATAAACGAGAGGAGGCCATTCAGCCCATCTTGCTTGTTTGGTTGTTAGTAGCTTATTGATCCCAGAATCTCATCAAGCAGCTTCATGAAGGAACCCAGGGTGTCAGCTTCAACAACATTACTGGGGAGTTGGTTCCAGACTCCCACAATTCTCTGTGTAAAAAAAAGTGCCTCCTATTTTCTGTTCTGAATGCCCCTTTATCTAATCTCCATTTGTGACCCCTGGTCCTTGTTTCTTTTTTCAGGTCGAAAAGGTCCCTTGGGTTGACATTGTCAATACCTTTTAGAATTTTGAATGCTTGAATCAGATTGCTCGTAGTCTTCTTTGTTCAAGATTGAATAGATTCAATTATTTAGTTCTTCTGCATATGACATGCCTTTTAAACCCAAAATAACTCTGGTCGCTCTTCTTTGAACTCTTTCTAGAGCAGCAATATCCTTTTGTAGCGATAGATGAGGTCTTACTAATGCATTGTAAAGGTTTAACTTACTTCCCTTGATTTAAATGCAACACTTTTACCTATGTATCCAAGCATTTTTTGGCCTTTTTTATAGCTTCCCCACATTGTCTAGATGAAGATATTTCTGAATCAACATAAACTCCTAGATCTTTTTCATAGATTCCTTCTTTTAGATTTTAGAATCTCCCATATAGTATTTATAATGCACATTATAATAGCAGAGGGCCTAACACTGATCCCTGTGGTACTCCACTGGTTACCTCGCTCCATTTTGAGGTTTCTCCTCTAATCAGTACTTTCTGTGCATGCATTTTCTTGGATCCTGTGACAGGGTGTTGCTCATGTCACGTGTGTGGGTAGCCGCTGTTCAAGCAATACAGAGATACATTGGGGGTGGCGTTGAAACACCGGCACAGGCACGCAGGATTTATTAATAATAAACAGAAAGTAAATAAAGGTGGTCATGTGACATTACAAGCCATGGTAATGCACAGAGGACACATACAGCAAGCTGTACAAAAGGCAAAATAAAACACAGTACAGAAACTACAAATAAAAAGTGCCTCAGAGAGCGAGCGCTAACCTTATAAAACGAGGCGTCCCACTCCAGGAACCGGCTACACTACGTAACCCTTGCTATACATCACATGAGATCACTATCCCCTAAACTAACCTGCTGATGAGCCGGTATTCAGACAACGACTCCTGCTGCTTCATACGGCCTTGGCTGGGCATTGCCTTTACAAGCACCGCTTGCAGTCTCGGTTGCGTAGCAGGTCGTTCCTGCAGCGCGGACCCTCTCCTCCTGAGTATACGCCGCTCCCCTCTGGTATGGCGTTGCAATCACCCCCGAGCCATGTCCCGCGGATGTTTTTGAACTGACGGACACTCGGTCAAGACCACCGCCCACCTGCTGATTGAGGACCAGCACAGCCAATCACTTGCTGCCCTTCCCCTCAACCAAGCCTACAAATCATACAAATCAACTCCAAAACGATACACAATAAACCCATTTCCCCATACAAATTATACCAACACTAAGTTACACACGTGCAGGGCAATCACCCTGCTACATCCCTACTGCTTTCAGTTTGAGAATGAATCTTTTATGCGGCACTTTGTCACGATTGATATCTCCTTTTGTCCCATCCAGATCATGTGATGTGTGACAGCACCCCCTTGTGCCTTACAGTATGCACCACCTTTGGGATACCCAGGAGTCCATGCTAAAAAGCCTATTTCAGACCTCTTTCAACTATATTATTATTGTAGTTAGTGTTGCTAATTAGGGGTCAATAAACCCTTTCATTGCAATACCAGCAGAATTAGTATATTGTTAAAAGACAGCTATTTTAAGATCCACCACTATTTAGATCAATAAACTATCCCTCTTCCTCACCTAATATATCCTTATGCTGTGAATATACTGTATCATTAAGATGTACCCAGTTTGCCCCAGGTTACAAATGGATCACCAGTGGGATTGAAGTCATTAATTTTGAAACGCTCATTGGTAATTATCTCAGAATTAGGTTGAACTTCTCTTTCCTTTGCAAACCCTCAGGCTTGGCTGGTTCTGGGTACCACACAGGCAGAGAATGAGAATGAACAGGCAGCCATCGTTGCCCTCCAGAGGTAAGAAGAGTTATTGCAAGTCGATATTTAATGGTAGATTAACACTAGCCACGGTTATACTCATACCTGAACCGCTGCCGGCAGTCATTATGACGGTTGCATTTTAATCAACATCAATATTAAAATGAAAGACAAACTATCGGATACAACTCAAGTGTTATTCAAGCACATCATAACAAACATCTGCAAAGCTGAAGCGCCGTATTTAAATGAACAATTAAAGATAAAAGTTTTTTTTTTTTGGAACTTAACACAGATAAAAAACTACTTCAGAAAAACTATAATAAAATAAACATTTCAAAAGCAACTAGTATGTAAACAGGTATATGTACATACAAAACTGTAAAAAGTTAAAATGAAAGTAACATATGTTTTCTCTTGCGTGTGTGTCACTCGGTGCAGCACAGAATCCAGGTTGAGCTGCTGCAGCCTGCTGCTTTGCAGTTTTCTGATTGAAATGTTTCTGCCGAAGCGCTGTGGCTAGCTTCAAGATTAAATCTCTCCTACTGATATTTTCCCTGGTTCATTCCTTGTACAAAACGAAAGAACTGATGGCTGCCAGGTCCAGCAGAGATAACAACAGGCTTGTATATAAAAATAAAATAGAATATTGTAGGTTATATTCAAAATAAAAACATGTATTGTAAAAGGCAGTCAAAATGACTGCTCTTGCAGTTCTAGGTAGACGGGATTATAACTTTTTTTTTTAATTTTTGCGATCCTGCCTTTCAAACACCATCAGGGTATTTAATACATGTATTATGAAAAGTCAAGAACGGACACGCAGAGTAAAAGTGAAAAATGTCAAAATGATTGCCGTGGCGGTTCTAGTGTTAAGCGACCTAAGTAAAGGAAGAAAATGCTATCTCAATGAGCAATAGCACTAGCATAGGCAGTTTTATTATATAGTGTTAATAGCCAGCTAGGGAATTGTAAATTAGGCAATTATAAGATAAGGCAAGACAATCAGGGTTAGTTTAGTTTAGGATGAATGTTCGTCCAACCTTAAAGGGATAGTGTGCCTTTTCAAAAGGTTTTTGTTACCTTTTAAATCCATGTTGAAAATGCATTTAGTATAACAAAGACCCCATTGTGTAAAATAAACCTTCCTCTTTTTAATTTGCACCCTAGCTGTGTGATAGATTTATCACATGGACTTCATTGTACTTCATTAATTGAATTTTTATTTCTTCAGCAAATGTGGGGGATACTTTCAGAGCTTTTTAGCTAAACTTAATAGGCAAGCTCCTAAAAAAACAACATCAAGTTTTTTAAATTGTTTTGTAATTCAACTGTAATTACCAAAACGAGGAGCAGTGCTCTCAGTCTGTGTGTGTTAAGCCTCACAGTAGAGGCTCCATTTAAAGCAAACCCCTCTGATCTCTTGCCTCAGATGTCTAGAATTGCATCCCAACAACCTCCAGGCCCTGATGGCTCTAGCGGTGAGCCTCACCAACACAGGGATGCAGCAGGAGGCCTGCGAGGCCCTCAGAAAATGGATCAGACACCATCCCAAGTACAAGCACCTGGTGAAGAGCAAAACAGCATCTCCAAGCTCTTCACGGAGGATGTCCTGGGCTTCTGTTAGTAGCAGGTACTGCTTGTCTACTTGTAAAGTCAAGCAGACCGGGCTCGATCCACACTATAAAATACTTAGTATTGCCAAAATCCTTTATTATTTGTATCAGAATCTGTGCTTTTGTTGTTGTGATGAAACTTGCTAAGGACATAAGTATTAGTTATTGAGGGGTCACAATCTAGTTTATTTAATATTTGAACATAATTAGCTCTTAACAGTCCTCAGGTACTTGCATAATTTAAGTGTGTTAATTGCTGAACTAGTAACATCTTCTGCCATGACCTAACCCCTTAAGCCCATTTGTAACTTATCTGTGATGGTTTGTCTGTCCTTTCATTCACCCTTTTCATGTAAAAGCAATTTTCCAAAAAATATGTCTCTACGGCATGTGTCCAATGAACAACATTGTGAGCCATTCACTCGAAGTGCACGTTAGCAAATAGGGATCACATCATTCTAAAAGTGTATCAAATGACACCGTTCTATTGGATCACTTAATATGGAAGGTCATTGGTCACTTTATAAACCATTCATTGAAACTGAAGAATTATTTGACTTTGTAGAGGAGGCGGATTGGACTGTTGGAAGATTGATTTGATATCAAACTGGTTAAATAATCACAGAGAGTGGTTTGATTGGTTAGGTCATGTCAGAAGATGCTGTCTACTTATCATTGATCAGCTCTCAATAACATGTACAGTCGCCACCTCTTAGAACGGGCGCGTTTGTGTTGATGTGATTCACCCGCAGTAAGCGATGGACAGTATAAACTCCCACACAATAACCTGACATTCAAAATGTCCACCAATCACCAGTACAGTAATCAAAACAAACAAGCGTGTATGTTTCAAACTGTCATCGCCACACACAATCACTCCCAAGTCCCTCCCCCTTCCTCACTCATTGGTCCAACACTCCCTCTCTCTGACTGGTCATGTCAGACCTGCTGCCACCTCCCTCAGTGACGCACTCACACACAGACAGTCTTTCAGCTCTAAGTCACACAAGCACCAACACACACATAGAACGCTAACAGATCGGAACACGAATAACACAGTTTACAAACACACATTATTTACAGAGTACTCCCATCCCCTTCCCCAGTCCATAATCAGATCCATTCCCACATTGTCCCCAGCATTTTGAAGCAACGTTGCATTGTTTGCTGAATGACACAGTTCCAATCATTCTTTAGCAAGCGCACAGCATCTAACAAGAGACATTTTATTTACACTGAATTTTCATGCTGATGCTCATCGCTTTTCTCTTTCCAGCCATGCTTGCTTACTGTTGCAGTCAGTGCTGTTTTTTCAAAGTGTAAATAAACCTGACACTGTATACAATGATTAAATAGGTACAGTAGTGGTACTTGCTCGGTAACGAGGTGCAAACAGCTGATTGATCGAAGTGCTGCCTTTTTATTGAAATCTACAGTATGTGAATGGCACATAACGAGATCCAAACAGCTGAGTTTGCCTGAAATATACGGCATGCTTAACACGGTATAAACAATGTGTTTGTTATTAAAATCAATGGGAATGGCAAACTCTATTTGCCCAATATAAACTGCTGCCCGAAATAACCCTGTACAGTGTAAATGGTGATGACTGTAGTTTAAAAATCCATTGCTTCTCGATTTGCAATTGACACATTCTTTAACAGCTTTCTTTAAAAATTAATTAATACCTGGCTACATGTTACAGTGAAGAATACAATAAAATCCCAATACCTGCACACTCATAACAGCTTCCCTTTTTATTTTCCGCTTGCCCCCTCAGCTCCCAGCTGCCGGAGGTAAAGGATCTATACTTGGAAGCAGTCCAGCAGAACACAGATGTGATCGACCCAGACCTACAGACTGGTCTGGGAGTGCTCTTCAACCTGAGCGCTGAGTTCAACAGGGCTGTGGATGCATTTAATGCTGCTCTTGCTGTCAGGCCAGAGGTAAGATGCATGAATTCATCATTACATATTCATACAGATCCTTTTTAACAGGAGGCCGGGGATGTTGAAGACAGTGCCCTGTGTATTACTTTATCTGAATAATGCAAGCACACAATAATAGAACCTGACTCTGTCTCTCTTTGTGAGCACTCTGGGTGGGAAAGATGCAAGTAAAGTGTCAGCCTAATTATGAGACTGATTAACATTTTATAAACATACATGCATATTTATCTTGTTAACAATGTATATTGTGGATGCCTGTCTGTACAGTGTAGTTGTTGTAAGTGTATTGTTTTCCACACACAACACAAAAATAAGATGTATTGAAACCTTCGCATGAATAGCTGAAATAGACATATTGATTTATAATACATAGTATTTTATTAATATAATTTATTTATTTGAGTTCATGAGGAACCTCGGCATATAGGATGACTTCTATATATATTGGCGCAATGAGTATCGTAAACCTCAGCCAATTGAGCTGTAGAGCAGTGCTTCATTTTGAATGCTTTCTGATTGACCTTCTGTTCAGGACTACTTGTTATGGAATCGGCTGGGTGCCACGCTGGCGAATGGAGACCGCAGCGAGGAGGCTGTCGAGGCCTATACTAAAGCTCTGGAAATCCAGCCCGGCTTCATCCGGTCAAGATACAACCTAGGAATCAGCTGCATCAACCTGGGAGCACACAGGTTAGCATTTGGGAAACAAATCCTATTGTTTTCATGGCTTTTTGTTGCCTTTGTACATTTACTGTATTAGTTTGATAATGGCTGTCATTTTTCTTGAAATTTTAAATCCTGTTTCAGCTGGGCAAACTAGCGGATATGCATGGTTATGACATGACTGCAAAGCCTTGTGGTCTTAGTATGACATCACCCTGCTAAGTTTTCTGCAACACAAACCTGCAGTTTTGAATGACTAGCAGAGCTTCAAATTCTGATCACAGCCGGTTAGAAAATGTGTCTGCAAGGGTTAAATAAAAATGCACAGCGATTTGAGAATAAGGGTTCCTTATGTTCATGACTATTAATGCACTGGAAAGCTAGGATACAGGCACTTTCATTTAACACTGAACTGCGAAGGTCTTCAGAAAACCTCTGAGTAACCATGAGTCCATCAACCATAAGTGGCATGGACATTATTATTTATTTATTTATTTATTTATTTATTTATTTATTTATTTATTAATTAATTAATTAATTAGCAGACGCCCTTATCCAGGACGACTTACAATTGTTACAAGATATCACATTATTTTTACATAAAATTACCCATTTATACAGTTGGGTTTTAACTGGAGCAATCTAGGTAAAGTACCTTGCTCAAGGGTACAGCAGCAGCGTCCCCCACCGGGGATTGGACCCACGACCCACCGGTCAGGAGTCCAGAGCCCTAACCACTACTCCACACTGCTGCCCATATAAAGTATGTGTTATAAGTATGATTATAAAGTATGTGTTCTTCTTTGAGCAATTTTCAGCATCCCCCGAGCCTCAGCTCATTGTTCTCTTTCTAACAGAGTGTGTCAGGGATTTATGCTTGGTCATTAAAGCTGGTTCATGTTTTACAGAGAAGCCGCCAGCAATTTCCTCACTGCCTTGAGCCTGCAGAGAAAGAGTAGGAGTCGCCAGTTGTCGCACCAGGTCATTTCAGGTAATATCTGGGCAGCTCTGAGGATATCCCTGTCCATGATGGACCAGCCAGAACTCTTCCAGGCAGCTAACATAGGTGACCTGGACTTGCTTTTGAAGGCTTTCAACCTGGAGAAGTAAAAAAAAAAAAAGAAATCTTGGATTTTATTATGTTCTTTTTTTGTTTTGTTTTTTAATAACATGAATCCAAAGTTGTATATAACAAAAAAAAAATACAAATAATAATGCTTCTTGTTTTGCATGGTTTGGCTGAAGCCAATCTGCTTGCAGAGCACCTAACAATCCTGGATAAATGCTTGCTATAATTGATGCACCGAGACAATTATTGGCAATGACAGAAGCAAGCACAAGGAGTAGGACTGTGGAGCAGATTGTAAAAGGATGCCTTTGAGAACCAATCCAGCAGAATTATGGTATTCTGATCGTAGATATGCTCTACAAACTACCAGGAATAAAGCAGAAGACCATACAATGTGCAGCACTTACATCTTGATACCTGCTTGATTTTTTCATCATTCTCAAAAAGAAGAGTCACAAGGAATCCAAGCGCTTTGTATTGAACACCACCCATCATGCTTACAGTACATACTAGGAAAAAACAAATGCTTAGGTTATTTCAATATTCTCTGGACAAAATTACTTGTTTATATTGCCTTAGGCTTTTTAAAAAATGTACTTCTCTATTTTAACTTGAAGGCTTGCGGGGATATTTTGTTTGTATGTTATTATACATGTGGTCATTTGGCATTCCATTAGTGATTTTCTTGGCACGAAGTGAAGGCTTGTCGTATTGCGGCAAACTTGACTGCAAGTAAGATCCATTCCATCTTATAAGAAACAAACTTTCTTCTGCAAAAGGTTGGCAGTAACAGGATTGTATTAATGCCCAAGCAGACACTCTTCTCCTGGGTTTGAATTCTTTGTACAGTTAAAATGATTTTTATTGCTACTTTTTAAATCATGTCAAAATGTATTAGTTTTAACATTCTGCACATCATTATATAACTCTTAAGAATGTATCCTGCTGTGCAAAAAGCCCCTTGCAGTTCCAGTCTACGTGCAATTCACTTTAATGCTGAGGTCTGCAGCAATGATCAGTTGACTTCAAATGCCATGAAAGTTAAAGTGAAAGGAGTACTGTCAGATCTGGTATTACATGTGTGATGGTGAGAAGATATGTACAAGGGTCAGGTCTATTGTTAGAAACAGAAAAAAGGAACTGAACTGCCACCACTATTTCTATTATTTGCCTTTTCTTAGTATTATTAATAATACTTTTCTGCTTACAAATGAATACTCCGAGACTCACTTGGGATGCAAATATGGAGATTGACTTGCTTGTTTCCCAAAATGTTGTTAGACTGTATTTTTTTGTATTGTTTGTTGCTTCTGTAAGTTCCTAGAAAGTCAGATGATAAGCATCGCTCTGCAGTGTGGTGACAGTAAAAACCTAGAAAGAACAAAAGCAGTACATTAAAACATGCCACCACATGTTTGTCAGTCACACAATGTAGTATAGCTGATGCATTTTGTTCAGCGAAATCCTGACCTTTCCAGAATCTTTTCACCATTGCACAGATGGTTTCAACACTTGGCAGCCTCACAGGTGTCATTTTTGAGGTCACTTTATCTTATGCAGCAAACTTGCCTGCCGCAAAATCTAATTAACAGGCAGACAGCAATAACAACAAGCAAGGGGTCTTCCATTTAATATATCTATGTTGCAAAGTCCACTTTCAGGGGTGTGTGTTAATTTGTTTGATGCAAGAATGCTATGCA
This sequence comes from Acipenser ruthenus, assembly GCF_902713425.1. Lineage (NCBI taxonomy): Eukaryota > Metazoa > Chordata > Actinopteri > Acipenseriformes > Acipenseridae > Acipenser > Acipenser ruthenus. The sequence goes on along the minus strand of NC_081200.1, from coordinate 11,620,528 downwards.
ATAGGTCAGACGTCTTTGACATAAAAGACCAAAAGAATGATATCTCAGCTTCACAGCAGCGACACTGATGTGATAATGAACCTTATAAATAATACAACAGCTGTAAAAGCATGGTCTTATCAGGCGACTGGAAGAGAAATACACAGTGAATGTAGATATAAGTTTTGCATCAGACTTTTTTTTTTTTTTTTTTAAAAAGACAAGCACTTTTACTGTGTCAGCAATGATACACCGAGACGAGAGGGATGGAGGTTTCACTCTCTAGCTACAGAATGAAAAGAGGACCCTAAGTTCAAAAGAGAAACAAATATCTACAGAAGGTTACTATATAGAGAGAAAAAAGATTGTAGTTATAGTTTTTATTGGATCTGATTTAAATCTAGCCGTCATCCTTTGGGACCCAACCATTTTCCAGTTCTAAAATCCTGGGTTCCACTGGTTATGAAGCAGTGTGGCCTGATTCAGTAAAGCTCACAGACAGCAAAATATGTGCAATATGTTGGTGAAATACCAGTGCACAAAAAGAGACTGCACATCGCATCAAAAAATTAGTTCTGTAGTGGGGTTTTTTCTGAGCATACTTGTATTCAACCGATCCTATTAAAAGGAATCACCAAAAAAAAAATCATAATCTTTGTTGTATGTGGCCCTGCTTCGCGTATCCTGTTTTACAGACAAAATTATTAAAATGAGCTTGACTTTTATCTTCTGCCAAGTCACAAATTAAAAAAAAACCCTAACAAAAAAAAAGTTGCATGCAGCTGATTGGTGTTATAACCTGTGTTAACTTGAGTTTGCACTGTACAGCTGCTCTCCTGTAGCTCATGAGGTTTCTGATTCATCAAGGGGACTAGCTTGTTACTGAATCAGGCCCATACAGTAGTTTGCTCTGCATACAAATACTAGAGCAGCATGTAAACAGAAATAGCTGTAAATTGACATGTTTTATTTTTTTAACATTTAAATTTATTGCACAAGTCTTCTATTCAATAGTAGATTATATGATGTGTTGATTTAGGATGTTGAGGAAAAAAAAGCATCTTTTTTTAGACGAGAACTTTATCATCTCAGGTTGATAAATTAGATTAAAATGCATGCGCAAGATCTATTTAACTATTTAAAATGGAGCATGCAGGATCTATCTTTTTGAATGCTCTCGTTTTTTGATGCATGAGGTATTCACAAGCCATGTTTCCTTTTACTTCTTTCTATGAAATATATTCTCGTGAAATTAAAATGTTTTGTCATTACAATGCACTTTTTGATCTTCTACTCTGTTTTCTTTTTTATATAAAATAAATAAAATGGTTTTGATGCCCAGATAAAACATTATACTTAAGTCTAGGGTTGTTAAATGAGTAAGACTGTATGTATCCTAGAAAAACCAAGAAAAATGTACTGTTTTTGCTTAGTTATCTTTTTATTATTATTATTATTATTATTATTATTATTATTATTATTTATTTATTTATTTATTTATTTATTTATTTATTTAATTTAGGAACACCAACCTGCAATATTTTTATTAGGCCTTTCTATTTTCCTTCCTTTAAATTTGAAATGTGTTTCCATTTTGGGAAATTTGCTCAAACTAATCTAGTTCTGAGGGACATTAAAATTTTATACAAAAGACAATTGCATTTGTGGGTGTGCAAAAAACAGTAGGTTGTAAAAGACCCCAAAATCTGTGTAGAACGTACAGGTTATTGACCTATTTTAAGACAGCAATATGCAGACCCCTTGGGAGGTTAAAATCTAAATATATATATATATATATATATATATATATATATATATATATATATATATATATATATATTAATAAAGCATCAGTGCAAATAACCTTCAACACTATATAGAAACATGTTTCTGAAAATAAGGAGTTAAAGAAGAATTGTCAGTTCTTTACGTTAGCACTATAAAATCAATCTGAGGTTTTACATCTATTTTAGAACTTACTGCTTGTTTAATATTAAAACACTGCAACTAATGAATCAACTTGATATTTACATTTGCATATCAGTGTCCCTAGGACTGAAACTGCTTTGTAATTGATGTATTTACTTTTTCATTCTGAATACATTTGTTGTGGATACGTACGGTAGAGTGCATAGAATTAAATATATTTCAGTATAATGAATATGTCCATGGGACACATGAAACTTGAATTCCAATAACAGAATTTACACACTCTTTTCATGGTAAACATTTTTTGTGTCCAGACTTTAGGAATCTTTTTAGTACTATTGTGCATCCAAGGACTGAATGTCTAAAGTTAAAGACATGTCCAATAATGCTGGTGCCAACCTGTTTGGTGTCCTGGTGCTTTAATTGCATACATACAAACCATACGATATAATCATGTTTAAATGATATGCTAATAATGCCCAAGGAGTACCTATTCAATATTCACACCAAATATATACTGCTGAAGATGCAGTACCCTTTTACTTCAACTAGAATAACTGCTAATACGAAGGTATATTTGCACTGCACTTTCTGCTAGCCTAGCATTCTCCAGAAGAAAAAAAAAAAGTAGATCATGTAGTAAAAATCTGGTCATTTTAAGATGACAGGAGTAATGAGGTATTCTACCTACTCTATAAAATATTTCAAAATAAAAATACTTGTCTAAACTTGTGTCCCTTGTTTAATTATGTTTGCATGTTTTAATATTTCCATTTGCAGGATCTCAGATATTTACAATGATAAATTTGCAACATAATTTTGCAAACTACCATTTGCTTCAAATCGTCCATGAAAACATAATCTTACCAATTCTATAATTGCATTTAAATACATTTTTGGACACTGCAAAATTTCCAAATTGGATTGAAATCATAACCGAGAAAATGATACTGTAGTGCAGGGATGCCAAACGAATGACTCTTGTGATTTTTTTTTTTTTTTTTTTTTTTTAAGGTTCCTAATGGGTTTGAAAAAACAGAAAGGACAATTTATAGCCTTAGGAAGAAGCAAGTAAGTCATAATGATGTTCTGTTTTCAACATGCAAAATGTTTAGTAAACTACACTTTCTTTCCGTTAACGAAAGGCCTGCCTGGTAAACGGTTTGGCTTTTTTTTGCCAAATAGTTTGAGAGTGTGCAAAATAATAAGGGCTTTGTGGAAATTAGTGTAAAATATAAAAACAAGACAGAACTCAAGAAAGAAGTCAACAACTTTTTAAAATTATTATTTGAACTACCCCAATGCCACAAATAAGCAGCACCAGTGATTTTATTTGGTATTTTCCAGTTTTATTTATTAGTGTTATTTATTTATTTATTTTTTTATAATACTCATGATATGTAGCATATGGATCATACAGCAACCACCATGGATGTCACCATCATAATAAACCAGTCAAGATACATACACATTAAAATACAGTTTTTTTTATGAAGCAATTCTTATAGTGTTTTTTTTTTTTGCTATTTAAAAAAAGTAAAAGAAAGCATTGTAGACTACTTGAGGACCCAGAACTTAACTAAATAAAAACTGTGGGACTGGCACAATTTTGTGATTGCAAAAAAAAAAAAAATCACAAGAATTAATAACATTAAATAAATAAAAACAAGTGAACAAAATTTCTGTGAAAAAAAGGTTTACATTTTAAATGACCATTGTCAAACTTTAGTGCATGTGCAGATTATAAAGCAAAGAAATCAGTTTTTTTGTAACATTTTGTAATATGTTTCTTAAAGGGACTATGGCATTGAGGATGCTCAACAGTGCAGTACATCATTGGAACAGTTTTATTTTCAAAATTGTGTGTAGATATGTAATCTTGTACCATTTGGGTGAGGGTTCACTGCAAATGCATTATTATTTATAATGGATTTCTCAATCATAAAAATTGATAAAAAAATATATTTAAAAACACATTTTTACATTTAGATTATTTTATTTTCAGATTATTCTGTATGCAAAAGCTAACTAGCAGTTTAGTGCTTTTAAGAATATCCATCTGACAGCAAGCTTAACATCAGAATGTGGCTGGGATGGGTTTGAGATGAAGCAATCTGTGAGTTTGTTTGATTGCAATCTTTCCTTTTCTTTTGCAATTTACATTTTTAGGAATGTGCCATCCTAATTAAGCATGTCTTTTCAAATCTGTGACTTAGGTAGGTCTTTAAAAACCACAACAGGTGACCAAAAGCACAGGGCACTCCTCACTGAGAGGAAACAACAGCGGTAACTTCAAGTTTAATATGTTGCTTACAACATGCACAGCATACTGTACAATGTGTGTTTAGTCTCCATTCGTCTCCATTCTGCTATGCTGCATTGCTTGTTTAAGCTACAGTATTGTATTTGTGCTCCCAGATTTGGGGGTCTGCTGACCTAAATGATATTATGTCTTATTATATTATATAGATGTCTGATACTATAGTGATTGCTTAACCCAAGAAAGATGAAGTATAGGGTAAAAAATAGATTAAGGACATGTTATATAAAAACCATTATTGCATTAAATACTCCTAATTAACATTACTGATACAATGCATTTTTATACGATAATACTGTTTAAATCAGTGGTTTTCAAACCTTCTACACTGGATCCCCCTCTTCAGATGGCACAGCTAATGGTTGCAATAGAAATGATGCTGCGATGACTTGCGATAATGTAAAAGTACTGATATTAATATCTGAATAAATATCAAGACCTCCTCTCCAAACTGCTGAAATGCAAAACTGTTAAAAGGAGTCAGTGAAGTCCTCAGATTCTCTTTGCTGTTATCTGATTGTACCTGTAGCTCTCAGCACCATAAGGAATACATTCAAATAAGAAAAGTGCCAAGGCAGAAAATGAAAATACACACATATTGAGTTCTGGAAGAAAAACCAGAAACAAAAGCACCAAGTGGCAGGTGAGTTGCCCTGTGTAAAGTCCTGTGCTGAAAATATTACACCTGATTTCGAAGCCCACGTCAGGCAACTCTGTTGGAACAAAGTTGTATTTATCACAAACAGAATGATCAAAGCCTTCATCAACGCAGCCTTTGAATATTAGCATTGGAGTTCAGCTACAGTACAGTACAGGTGATCATTTGCGCATTGCCTTTCATTAGGATTCCTAATCTGTATATCCTGCGGTACACAAGCACACCATTCACTTTGGCTATATAGAGACATCACAACGGCTTCCTCAGCGTAGCACAGCAACCGTCACCAAATGACTGAAATCAAGTCCAGAGTAGAGCGGCACTTGCAGTAACTAACTTTTTTTATTATTAATAACTAGGACCTTAAAAGAAGGAATCACCCTAACACTTGTCCCTGGCATTTAAACTCTCAATACAATTGTACCATGTAATTTCAAAATTATTGCTCGAAGTGTCCAGAAAGAAAAAATATTTTAAAGTTTAAGTTTCAACATAGTAATACAGCCCCATTGAAAAATCTGAATCTGAAACCATATATTTACCGGTAAAGTGTGCATTTCAAAAATACATAAAAAATAAAATGATAGAAAAGGTCAAGATAAATGTGTGTGGATATTTTAAAGTGCTTTTATGACTAGCTGTTATTTTTTGAACACCATTGATATTCTGATAAGGCAACAGCTTTAACTGCGCACTAGACAACCTGCTTGATGGATCAAGAAGATGTATCTACAGAGCTTTGGCACTTGTGTTGCTTCAACGCTGAAATTCAGTGACACATGACATCGGTACAAGTCGTCTTCACACACAGGTAAAAAAAAAAAACACACAAACAGGACTCTGTGTATAAATGAAGGCTCCCTTTTCAGTTTAAAGAAAAGGTGTAGAAAACCCCTGAAAAACAATAATGAAAGCTTCTGATATGTATGTTAACATGCTATTGCTGTTTTCCAGTAACCAGATTGCACACATTTCCTATAAACCTCTGCTTCTGACAAATACAATTCATGAATAAAAGGCCTTTCTCTCTTTTACCAGGCATCCCTTTGCTGTGTTTTTTAGCTTCTTTCTTTCGATAAGTTACTTGCAGAATTCACAGCTTCTTCCCTTGTTCAGTCTTTAGATTGTTTTTCTTTGTTGCCGTTTCCAGTTGGCAAGAAGACTGTGGCTGTCTGCAGCCGTCTGAGAGGACTGCGGCCTAGCTGGGTATCCGGTGGTAAAAGTAGATGTAGCCCAGGTCTTTGGGGGGTCTTTCTGACAGACATACTTTGTGGTCATTGTAGATTACCCATCTAAGGAAATACAGGGATTATGTCAGAACTTGTTGTGTTTGCGTCATCCACATCAATCTTTGCATTTCAAACTTGTCGTGTTCTGTTTTACATCACGTAAATATTCATTGTACATGCTTTTAAAAACTGAGGACCTAAATGTTACCTGGTATTAAATTTGTCAAATTAGTCAAGAAAGTACTTTCTTTTGTCTACTAATAGTGTATGGCTGAAATTAGGTTTATTAGCTGTAACCTAGCTGATGCTATAAACTGACAGCATGCCCAAGAAAGGGTGACTTTGCTACAAGAGCCCATGATATCTCATACCTTCCCTCCTTTTTGATGTGACACACATAGTGGCCACACATTGTGGATCTTCCCATATGGCTAATGAAGGCAAACAGCTCGTATCCTGTAATGCAAGAAGAGGTTCAATAATTAATGTATTTATTTATACAGGAATTTAACCCATTGATACCAAGATCTCATTTACCAGGGGGTCCTTTCAACAAACATATACAATAAAACAACACAATATCATGTGTGTTACCGTCTTAATCATTTTAGGAGTCGTAAGCAAAGGACATTCACCCGAACATGTACAGATCCTTAATCATAATTATGTACTGTGGGTTACTGGTCACCAAAGAAAACCGATTATCCATATTTAAAAGTATGCTGTTCAATATTGTTTGCATTTACATGTGAATTTTGAAGGATCCAGTAGTAGAACTTATCTGACACCTTGTGGTAAAAATGTGCACCTACATGCTCTGGTCTGTCCTGTTTAAAGTCATCCTCTGGTCCTCAAGGTCGTGTCCTCCAGGTTTAATAGGGATCATTAACTGATTAAGTCATTTAGTGAACAGGTGAAACAAATAACAGGAAGGCTTGTTACCTCCAGGACCAGAATTGTACACCACTGGTGTATGCTCTTGTTGCCAGACACACTTACCGTATCAGTACAGAATACTGTTTTTCCACTCACAGGGGGAAGTTTATTTCACAAAATTCGTTTTAACTGATGGGTCACCACCGTTACAGTTTGTATAAAGCCACAAAACAGTCGTTCTCAGTTGGAATCCCTAATAGTTCAGGTTTTGTTTCAACCAAAACCTATTACCTATTACTGGTGATATTAAGTTTAGGTAAAACAAAAGAAGTATGTTTCTGTACTCACTGCCAGGCCCATCCCTAACCCGCGGTCCATTTGGCTCATTGTCGGCTGTGGCGTTGGCACTGGCACTGGCGTTGGCGTTGCCCTCTGGATCAGCGATGTCTGAGGCTGCCTCACTCTCCTCTTCACTGTCTGGGTGAGTAAAGATCCAGTCTAACGCATGCTCCAGATTGTTGTTCTAAAATAATCCATGAACATGGATATTATATGCATGTTACTCAAAAGGACACAAGATATTCAGGGTTTTGGGGTACATCACTTGATAAAAACTGCTGCTAGATATTTTGTTTCTCATTCCCTCTCCCAACCTGTTCGTCACAACATCACTCAGGCAAAAAGTCATCCTACTGCAACTACATGCAGTAATAAATTACAGGAAGCTGAACACAAAACAATATAGCTCTTGTTGCCTCCTACATTTTTTATAACTTTAGGGATACCGATAATATCCAGTAAGTGAACGGAAATATCTGCCAACCTCAGCTTTAGGCTTTAGGCTTCGGGCACTGTATCACAATGTTTGAGTTAAATCGTTTTATTAACTTTGAAAGTTGCACAGTGACTGGCAAATTAACATCCTTACAACAGATGGGTGTGTATAAATGCTCAGCAGTTGAATCTGATTGGTTACTGTGTGTTGTCCATTCTTATATCTGCCCAGTGAAAAGGAGTTGCTTCAAAGACCCACCGTTGCCTTCAGGCCCTGCAAGGCCTGGTACCTGGGAAAGCCCATGGATGTAAGGATGGCTACACTCTCCTCTGGAGGCTGGTTGTCAGCCACAGGAACCGCTGCCGACAATGAAGAGTCAATCTCACTAAACCCAGCAACCACCAACGGCTCAGCAAAGTCTAAAGAAAGGAAATGCATACTTAAAGATGTTGAGAATGTCTATAACAGAAATGAAAAGTGTTTTTGAAAAAAAATCATATTTATTTGCTGCTTTAGCAATATGGTGGTAACGCCAGGTCGGACTGTGAACAAAAAACTGTGTATATATAAATACAAACAAATCTCTTTATTATAGTATAGAGTCAATTATCCAAACATAATCGATTTGTATGGATAATCGAACAGGTATTAATAACAATTACTGTACCTTTAATAATGTATAGAATAAAGTTAACATACACAGGTACCTACTGATGATATATAGCTAGTAACCTATCATATTAAGCATACAACATTACAAAGCTTTATAAATCATTACATTAATGCAATTCAGTAACATTTTTAACACCTACAGTTTAATGAAATACTGTAATTAAAAGTACCATATACACCAAACTCAAAGAATACAATGCAGTACAACTTTGACACATTACAGAACTTTAGGAATCATTAAAACTTCCAAAATTCAGTAAAACGTTTCTATACTTTGATACTTGCTGTTAAGGCATTGTAATAACGTGCAATTGAAATGAATAAAATACAAGTTCTAGCTGCTCATTAACATGCCTCAGTCTGCTGGTCCTTTTTTTGGCAGCTAATCTTATAGCTGTTTTATAGGGATGTGGACCAGACCAGGTTCCGTGGTCCGATCCAAATCTATGGTCCAGTACACCTTAAGGAAGTCCGGTACAGAGAGTGGACCGGTATGTGGCTGGTCCATCGCACAAACACTGGGCCAGCAAGCTTTTTTTTCTCTCGGTTTTAAAAAGATTGGAACTAGTGCAATGAAGGAAACACTGCATACTGCAATAAAACACTGCATACTCCTAAGACTTAAAGCATTAACATTTTGAAAAGCTCTACAGTAAAAAAAACAAAAAAAAACAAAGCCAAATCCCAGAGGCTTTAATGAGAAGTTATGACCGTATACAACACAACAAACAACATGTGGATTGTATATATTGTCATGTAATAAACCAGAACCTGTGAACTTCTCTTTCCCATGTGACATGGGACAGTGTTTACCCTCAAGCAATTAGCTTCTTAAATGATACAATATTTTCAAAAGTTGTTCTCTAGCAAGAAAATGAACAGGATAGAATAACACTCAAAATAGCAGAACAATAAAACATCAGTAAACAGGAAGCCATAGATTAAGATATTGTCAGCTGTCTAATTTGGTATCCCCTGTGTTTCTCACTGTACATACACCCAATATCAATCAAACCCTTTGTGTGTGATAATGGGGCACAGGTAGACACACTGTGCAAGTTTGACATTTCTAGGAGCCCCACTGACAGAAATGCACAGGGGATACCAAATAATACAGCCATAGACTAAGATATTGTCAGCTGTCTAATTTGGTATCCCCTGTGTTTCTTACTGTCAATACCAATCTTGTGTGTGCACTGTATATAAAATAAATATATAAACAAATATCTGTAAACAGTAACGTTATACGTAATACTTTATTCATTTTTAATATCATTTACACGACTCGTGTTTATTCCAGACATAATAGCACAAGCCACAGAGCAACAACATTTGTGAAAACCTTCATTTACTATCAACTTTGAAATAATACTTTGAAATCAGCACAATCGTTATAAACAGGTGGTCGCATTGTTAATACATTAAGCATGAATTATTTAAAGATTGTTTTAGCTGCGCATGTCAAAGACGTTTTTAATGAAAACAAACTGAGTATACACATCACAAAGAAATCATGCCGTCCTGTTGAAAAAGTCAGAGACACCTGAAGCGTCTTTTTAGACTGATAAACAGTCCTGAGCCATTAATCAGCTTTGGGAGCCTGATCTGGGATTTACGGCCACACTGACCACCTCAGTAGAGAAAAAACGCTATGTACCGCTGATGTTGAAGTCCAATCAGATTTTTTTGACTTGCCAATGGTGGTTCAGTACGTACCGCGGTACAGGGCTGAACCGGATATCGGACCGGTTTTTGCGGTCCAATATGCATCCCTACTGTTTTAGCAGCAGAAGCTGTGTGCGTAATACACCCCATGTAATTCATCATTTGATTACAGGTGCTTTCGGTTGATTAGACAGTGCGGTTGATCAAAGATCTGATAACTGTCTTTCTAATGTACTTATATAGCATTAGAAATTAGGCTTGTATAAAGTTGATTTAGTGACATTCGTATATTTAATGGTATGTGTGGCTTGATATGCGTGGCATGAATAGCTGACCCAACATCTAAATTCAGTTCAGTGTTTATTATTATACTGTATAGTACTACATTTAGTTTGAGCTCAATTTTTTAACCCTTTGTTTACCTGTGAGATTTTTTTTTATCACATTGCCAAAAACCTTATAAGATTTATAATTGTTTTTCGCAGAAAAATTGGAGATTGTTAAAAAAAGGGAGGTATACATCACAAACACCCGAACTGGTGACTACAATGGCCCGAAAGAACGGCTGTTCTGTGAAAATGTGTTACATTTACTAAAATAAAAATAATAATAAAAATGCTTTTAAAAAGACCAAATTCCCATTAGGCTTATTATTACTATTTTTCAAAGTCTCTCTTTGTCTGATCGAGTACAGAGGCTTTCCACAGATTAACAGGACTCTAATCTTAGCCTGTTGCCTGTGTCCCTCTCTATATAACAGATTTTCTAGGAAGTGTTCCATTTCTAAAAACTCCTGGAAAACAACAACTATCAGATTTAGATAGATTGAAGCAGCATATATACCTGATAAAGCTGACCTGTATTTCCTTTGTGGGACTCGTATGACAGTTTGTATTTATTTGGCGAGACCAAAGTATAAGGCAGGATAGGCACTGAACAGACTTTGGCTGACTGCAAGTATTGCATTTAAACTATGCTGTTGCTGCACTTTTACAAAGCCTCGAAAGTCTCAGAAGTATAAACATGTGCTTGAAATCCCCTCTTTTTATCATAGCTTTATAGGCAGTGACTAGTGTCACTGAGGCCGAAGGTAAGACTTTTAAAAGGCACAGGAAAATGCAATAACCAGGAATTATTAGCAGAAACAAAAACTGAAGTACAAGGGATGTCACTCTTTATGTGAAAAAAACAAACAAAATGGAGATGCAAGTACTATTTGGAAGACGTGAATCAGACAGGTCAAATTGAATTTCCAGTAATAAGTTGGTTTTGTGGTGAACAAAGGGTTAAAATACTCACCCTGCTGCTGATTACTTCCAGGGTTTCTGTTACTGTTTCCTTCTACGAATGAAAACGAAAATGATTTTTTTCCCTGAATTTCACTAGAGACAGTGTTGTCCCCTTTGTCATTTTCACGCTAACGTTGACAGTGCACTCTACCGTCCTGTTCTTACCTTTATTATTATGTTAACTGATATATTGTACACTATTATGGTATAAAGCAATATACACAGGTAGTTCATTGCAGTACCATAACAGTATATCAGTGTGTTCCAATTCCATTGTGTTTATTTTAAGGTAATGCAGTGGGGTATTCAAATTGCTAACGGTTTCTATAGAGGATTATAATGATATCCCAACGGTGTTTTTGACTTTTTCTGCAAGGGTTATGTTGGTGTATATATGCTTCAAGTAGCTCGCAATTCACAAAAAAATAATTGTGATGTAAAAAACAGGGATTGTGTTTTATTAAATCATTAGCAAGAGGCACCCATCAACCCACACCAAGTTAAATACAACACATGAGAAAAAATAAATAAAACAGCTTACTCTGACCCTACAATGAAAAGATGAATGTGATAATGATTTGATATACAGTGCGATACTGAGCATGTTGCAGGAGTGTTGCATGAAAACAAAAACAGGGCACTTTGTGATGAAAACTGTCATTTAAACATTGAAAGATGTGGCCTACTTACCGGGCTCCTCCATGTGGGCTATAACCCAGTTGAAGGCCACTTCAGCCCCCATGTTTCCTGTGTAGTAAACCGCCTTGCGACAGGCTTCGAGGGGGAAGCCCATTTCAGCGAGCTGCATCACTGCAGACTCATCGATTTCTGGAGCTGAGTTGGGACGAAAACAAATTAAGCGTCAAATTGGACCTCAAGGAACACATTCACAAGACTTTGAACTCTGTTGTAATGAGCTAAACGTTACTATAAAACCTTGTCCATGGTTTTTTATTGCAGTAATTGATTAACAATAAAATCACCCCTGAGGGAACAAAACCAGAATAATACCAATTTAAAATCGGTGGATGCATTCAAATCTGCTACTGATTACATTGTTTAAATATAACCCTTTGTCTTGCATATACAGGTGGCTTAACGGCACGTGTTTTCTTCCAACTAGACTATGACTTTTGTGATTTAGGAAATATTGTAGAGACACACCTTTGATTACAGGTTACAAAATTAATACAAAAGCAAAATGGGGCTTGAAAGCTCAAGAAGAGAAATCAAAACAAATACGTACAGTCCATGAAATTATTCATCAAATGATCTGGAATGGAAAGAAAATACAAAACACAATCAGTGCAAACATAGGGTACAAAGAGTAATGCCCTGGTGAGGCTTGTGTAGCCTTTCAATACTAAAAAAAGCAATGAAAAAAAGCAATGCTTTTATGCAAATTGGCTTACTTAGCTCAGCCGGGGGTCCTCCAAAAATAAACCAGAGAATGCGTTATTTTCCCTGCATGCTTATGACAAGCTGAAACCTATTAGCTTCAGCATGTCATAAGCATGCGCAGAAATTAACGCATTCTCAGGGTATGTAATATGTATAGTGTAATAGAGCTATTTCAGCGGGAGCACGACAGATTACAAAGCAGAGGAAAAATCATTGGAAACACACACAATGAATACCAGACATGGATACAATTATAATTTGACCATCAGCATCAAAACAACAAAACCCACAAAATGATGATACAGAACTTCCATCAACAAGTTCAACTATAAGGGCTGAAGAACAGCGAAGAGGTGGTGGTGTGAGAAAAAAAACATAAAGCTGTTATTAACCCTGCAAAATTAAGGAAATACGAAGACAGCTACTTGAATTTCGGTTTTATTTGTACTGGAAGTGGAGAGATACCTCAACTGCAGTGTGTAATTTGTGCACAAGTACTGTCCAATGAATGTTTGACATCCTCCAAATTACATAGACATTTAATTACCAAGCATGAAATATAGAAAAATAAGCAACATTCGTTTTTTGAGTGAAGGGCTAAGGAACTGCTTGGTACTAAAGCCGTAATGAAAGCCAAAATTACTGCAGATAAAAAATCTTGTTGTGACATCGTACATAGTGGCACAGGAAATTGCTAAAGCAAATACAGCGCATCCATTGCTGAGGAGTTGATAATGCCGTGCGTCATTGAAATTGTAAAGGAAAGGCTGTGTGGTCCAGTGGTTAAAGAAAAGGGCTTGTAACCAAGAGGTCCCCAGTTCAAATCCCACCTCAGCCACTGACTCATTATGTGACCCTGAGCAAGTCACTTAACCTCCTTGTGCTCCGTCTTTCGGGTGAGACGTAGTTGTAAGTGACTCTGCAGCTGATGCATAGTTCACACACCCTAGTCTCTGTAAGTTGCCTTGGATAAAGGCGTCTTAAAAAAAAAATGTTTGGAGAGTAGAAGGCCAAGGAACTGGCAAAAATCGCTTTTATGTCAGAAGACATAGTTTCGCAGTTCATTGATCGGCTCATTGACATTTCATCAGACAGCTCCCTCGGAACCAAGTTCAGTGAAATGCCGCTGGAGACATTTTGGTGTGAGTGCTCTGATGAATACAGAACTGATTCTGCAGCACTGAAAGTGCTGGTCCCATTCAGTACAACCTACTTATGCGAAACTGGATTTTCAGCCATGACGTCGATGAAAACAAAATACTGAGCCAGGATGAACATTGACCATGACATGCGTGTGTGCTTGACGAAGATACCTCCACGTCTTGACAGAATTGCTGCTCAGCACCAGCAACAAGTTTCACATTGAGTTAGTAAAACTAATGATTTACTAATGAGTAAATAATAACTTTTTGGGAGTGATGCGTGCATTGTCAATAGCTATATATCCTTCATCAGTCTGTTTGTCAGCATCTTCTTCCTGTGCTGTCTTTGGAGATACCTGGCCATCGTCAATCTACTTTGGTTTAGAAATCATTGCAGTACCAAGCTGATCCGGGTGACCTGTGTGGGTTTCTGGGTGGTGGTTGTGCTGGTCTGTTCAGTTTCCTTCCAAATTTCATTTCATTTAACCTTTATTTACCAGATAAGACGATTGACAACAAATTCTCATTTACAATGACGATCTGGTCAACAGGCAAACATCACAGCAGCACAAAGCAAACAAATACAACAGAAATAAATAAATAACACATTAACAAGTACAAACACATATATCAGACAATCGTGAATTCAGATTCCAATTAAAAACATCCCCCAAAACAAAACTCTGTGGTTTTAATTTGATTTGAAATTCATTCTAGTCATGAGCAGCCGCAAACTGAAATGAATTACACCCAAAAACAGTGAACACTCTGGAAAGAACCAAATCTAATAAATGAATCTGATCTTAAACTGTAAACTGAAGCAGAGCACTGTAATAGGTTGTGCAGATATAGTGGGGTTTTCCAAATCAGGGTTCTATAAACTAACCTAAGCTAATGATCCAATCGCCTAGTGTGAATGAAGGACATTCAACCATAATATAAAGATCGCAGTGATGCGGAAGACAAGACCACCATTCAAAACCACCAGCGAGCTCTGTCTGGAGGAGTACCCTTTTAAAGTGAAGTGTGGTACTTTATGGTGACTTTGGCATTCACCTATCCCTTGCCGTTGGCCCTTCTGTTTTTTTTTTCCACAGCAGCACCCGGAGAAGCCTTATCAATTCTGTTTCGGTGACAGACGAGGAGAAAAAAAGGATCAGTAGCCTGCTCTCTATCATGACGATCATATTTGTCATGGTCTTTGGTCCTTTTCATCTCATAATGTGCGTGACATTATTTGTGAGTGTGAGTACACAATGTTTAATTGAAAGTTTCATTGGGATTACTCAGCCTGAGCAGCCACTGGATACAATCTTGTATATATTTGTTTGCAAAGATGCCAAGAAGGAGATTCTGGACTCTTTCCCTTGCCTTTGGAGGCTGGTCAGTGTATTGTGGAAGCAGAGGGCACTTGGAGCTGACCAGGAGAACACAACCTGTCCAGACAATGTCCAGTTCTCTACCCAGTGTGTGAGAATACTGGTAGAAGAAATGTAGATAAAAGCCGGGAGCTAGGAAAAACCCATGGCATTTTTTTATAAAATACACAACTTCCTTACACGCCACTGGCCTCTGCGGTGAAGACAATCAAGTGTTGTGTTCAATGAGTGGTTGCTTACCATTGCTTACCACTGATTAACAGGCACAGTGGGTGCTGCAACCACCATGCAAGGGGAGGAGGTTCACAAGAACCACAGAGATAATGAGTACCAGCCTACTGTACAACAATGTATATTCATTTTAGAGATGGGAAAAAAAGAACCTTACACTTAGAAAGCTATTTCTGGTAATTTGTTTTGTACTTAAAACCTATGTCTTTCCTCAAATAGAGAGCTTACTTTAATTCAAAACCTGCATTGTATAGTGTGTGTGTGTGTGTGTTTTTAGTTTGTTTTGTTATTTGATTACCAATCCAGCCTACTTTATTTTCCAAGCAATGTGTTTGTGTAATGTACACAGTGTTGCTTTGCAGTCTGGGAAACTCCTGGCTTGGGGGTTCAGTTAACCCACAGCACATCCAGACTTGTGATACACTAGGCTATTTAACTCTGTTGTTTGAGACTTACCCCACAGTGGGGTTCAAACTCTAAGCAGGATAAAGGGTTAACCCCCTTTGCAGACCCCATTTTATAGTTTTCACTCTGACTCTGATGAAGTCCATTTATCCTACAGTACCATATCTAGACTACAGACTCACTGATACAACAGGTATTAGGACAATACCTGAACCTCACTCTCTATAATGTTTGTTACATTGGATAAGTCATCGGGAAACCAAAAAGGTCACATCACATCCATTACTGGCAAGTCACACTTCAGTGTATTAAACTTAATGTGTAATGTGATAAAGAGAGGGCAGCCGCATGAGGACTCCTCTTCGAAGAGGGCAGTACCTTTGGGTTCATCTGGAACAACAATGGGCGGAGCAATGTCTGGAAGCTCCTCCTCTTTTGGCTGTAACCCAGTGGCACGGAGGTGAGTGATGTCCAGCAAGTCTGGCATTTCTATAGAAACATCTGTGTACAGGACAGACAGGAGAAAACATTGTGTAAGTAAATGACTACAACTTTTGTTTTAAGCAGATACATAAGAAAACATGATTGATTTTAGTCAAAATGTCAAGAAAACTAACAGCAAGAGAAGAAAATAAGTTTAATTAGAGAAAAAACAGATTTAATATTTCACAAATAACAGTTAGATAAAATTACCAGTTAGACTGAAAAACAACAAATACATCCCATAAAATTGCTTAAAGCAAACATTAATAAACAGAGCATGAAATAGCAAAAATGAGCAGCCAGTTGGATGTAAAATAGCTTTGACCTCAGCTTCCCGTATGGATCTCTGAGGGAAATTCATACTGGCGAACAATTTAGAGGTCATCTTGTCCAAGGTGATATTCCAGAAATGAAATGTCTACATGTTAACTCTTTTTTTACTGCAGACCTGTATACATGTCGAGGGAAGGGAAACACACTGAAAAATGCAGACTGCTATTTTAGTACAGGAAAGATAATCCCACTCAAAACTGTGGTCCAGTAGTCTAATGTATGTATGCCCTTATATTATTATTTTCAGTATAACATACTCAAACATACTTAGATATCCTAGGGTTATCTTTCAGTATAGTTACTTCACGCTGTAAAGAGTTCAGAGCTCTTCAAGCAATAGGGAGTTAAATAGTGGAACGTGGATAGCAGCCGAGCGGTTTGGAGCTATCATACCATGGATTGATTCCCCTTAGTGGCACATGTGGCATTACCTACAAATGAACAGGAGTCTGTACTGCTGTAACCGAATCCAGCGTCTGCACCTGTAGAAAATGTGATTATTTCTATACACTCTCCTCTCTTTGCGGTCAGGTTTTTCTGTATTATTTGATATTTCTGTACAGATCTTTTTTTAAGGCCGGGTTTACATTTTAACCTGTAGGAACTCTCCTGTTTAACTTTACATTCAGAATTGTTTGTGTTTTTCCTGGAGTTTTATGAAAAAGATGGGAGCAGGAAAGCCCTCTGTTTCTTATTCAATTTGAATCACTCACAGTATTCTATGTTTTCTTCAGTGTGCTTGACTTGCTTGTTTTTTTTTTGGACAGAATGCAGCAGTAACAGTCCTTTCGTTGTGGTTTCAGACTACATTTGAGGCCTAGTAAGGTCATCCTACTCTACTAATAACCAACACTTACCTAATTTCTTAGGCACCCAGTCCAACCCAAAGGTAAACTTCTTTATCTGTATAACCAAGTATTCAGGAAATGATTTAAAGCGAGATGTTCTGTGAAACAAAAAAATAATCATTTGAATGGCTCATATATAACAGGTTGAAGATGGGTTTGACTACTAAACACAGAAGGACGTTCTCTTACTTGACTCCAGCAGACTTGGCCTGCAGAGCACTGCTCCAGAAGTCGTCCACGTTCTCCGGCTCTGTGTAGGCCTGCAAACAGGCACTGAATGGAATCCTGGCCCGGACCGCTGGCGGGGGCGATCTCCTGCTCACTTCAGCCTCCTGACGTTTCGCTTCATAGGCTATTAACTCCTCTGTGTAGCAAAATCATTATTGGAAGGAGCAGCAGACTGATCATGTCAGGTGCTGTTACACCTAGCTGTGATAGGAAGGCGCCACCACTTCCTAACTGCTGCAGTAATACCACCACTTACACTTATAAGACACTAGCCAAAATGTTTTCTACTTGCCTTTCTTATGTATTGCTTATAAAATGGCTTGGAGGAACTGAACGATCTGATAAGGATTTCAACCCGTGGCACTGACTCGGTACAACCGTTCTGGATGCCATTAGCCTACTCGCTCTCTATATCAATCTGTGTAGTGTAAGCACAATAACACAACTGAACTCAGACAACTCACTTAACAGGTGGTTGAAGGGGACTTGGCTGTGCCTCCCAGCAGGAGTGGGTTGTCTCTTGCGTGTGTTATTGCCAACTAAGCTTTCGTATTTACCCTTGTTTACTGCAGCTTCCATGGGCGCAGGAAGTTGCATGATGTTGTCAGCGCGCTGCGTGTATCGGACCATTCTGGACTGACAGCACTGGGTTCGTTCTTCCACCAGGAACCGGAACACATCACTGGGATTCTCTGAGCCTTCGCTGTTTCTCTAGGATGGCACAAAAAAATATATTCATTACATTACTTTTAGGATACATCTGTCTGACGCCTATGTGCAGACACTGCAAATATATATGATAGTCTCATAAACAGTGCAAGAAATTGGTAGCGCATTGTTAGCACCAACCATCTTCTATTAAAAAGATTGTAAAAGGGGTTTATTATTATTATTAAATATTATGACCCCACTTGACCCCAAATAACTTACTATATGCAGCACGAGACATCAGAAGCCTGGAATCAACGTGGGTACTTCAGAAAATGACAGGTCCCAACTTCCCATTTCTTATACCAATAAAACAACAGAACGTATCTTTTCTGGGAGAGTCCCATGATTACTGGAAGCCCAAAAACAATATTTAATTTCAAGAATCCAGTGTGCTTTCCACCAAACTCTAATTAAAGATCTAGCCAGCAAACAACTTTCTAAAATTAGGCTGCCTTCTATTATAAAGAGGCTGCTGAACCATCTATAAATGGCAGCTGTAATAAACATGCTGGAACTAAAGTTGCGAAAGTACACAGGTGGTGAGACCAGTTGACAAACACAGACACAGAACTGGACAGCATCCATGCTTTAATTGGATCTGTACAGTATTAAAATATCAGTACTTGTAATTACTGAAAATATAAAAGGGTATTTGGATACTGTATAAAAGTGAGATTAATAAATGTTGGTCTCACAGAGGTTCCCAAATTGAGGTCTGCGAGATGGTTTCGGGAGGGGTCACAGAACACAGGCCTGCACAAATATGTGTTTCCCTATCTTAATGATAGCTCATTTATTATCATTCATCTTCCTCTAACAGCATGTACATATATCCAACATTGAAACATGGGGGTTCTTAGTTAGAATGGCTAATTTAATGAGGTGTGAGTCAAGACAATTGGGAATTCCTGCCTTAGCTTGTAAAACCCATAAAAATAGTGATAAAGTACAGATAAGCATGGTAAAGTGTGGTTAAACCCATGGTAGAACTGCTGTCCAAATTCATCTTGGTGTGTTACATGTTTGTTTGTTTCAATTTGTTTTGATGGGTGGGGTCAGTTGTTCATACATTCATTCAGTATTATTCTGCTATTTCATATCTGAAGTAGACACATTTAAATAATAAAATACAAACGTAGCAAGCCTGTAAACCGTAAATACCATTTGCCAGGATTATGTGCCCAAAATACATTTGAAAAAGAAAACTGAATGGTGTGCAATGTCGTACTGAAACACTCCAGCTCTATCACACAGGCTAGACAGAAATCATCTGACTGGAAATTGAATGCAAATGATAAGAACATAAGAAAGTTTACAAATGAGAGGAGGCCATTCGGCCCATCTTGCTCGTTTGGTTGTTAGTAGCTTATTGATCCCAGAATCTCATCAAGCAGTTTCTTGAAGGATCCCAGTGTGTCAGCTTCAACAACATTACTGGGGAGTTGGTTCCAGACCCTCACAATTCTCTGTGTAAAAAAGACCTCCTATTTTCTGATCTGAATGTCCCTTTATCTAATCTCCATTTGTGACCCCTGGTCCTTGTTTCTTTTTTCAGGTCGAAAAAGTCCCTTGGGTCGACATTGTCAATACCTTTTAGAATTTTGAATGCTTGAATCAGATCACCGCGTAGTCTTCTTTGTTCAAAACTAAATAGATTCGACATACGACATGCCTTTTAAACCCAGGATAATTCTGGTTGCTCTTCTTTGCACTCTTTCTAGAGCAGCAATATCCTTTTTGTAACGAGGTGACCAGAACTTAACACAATATTCTAGATGAGGTCTTACTAATGCATTGCAAAGTTTTAACATTACTTCCCTTGATTTAAATTCAACACTTTTCACAATATATCCGAGCATCTTGTTGGCCTTTTTTATAGCTTCCCCACAATGTCTAGATGAAGACATTTCTGAGTCAACATAAAATCCTAGGTCTTTTTCTTAGATTCCTTCTTCAATTTCAGTATCTCCCATATGGATAATGTAATGGATATTACCCAGGTATGAAAAGACAATTTAAAAAAAAGGTATAACCTGCTGGATACACATTTAGTTTGTGAGATACAGTACAGCACGCACCTCCACCTGGTTTATCAAGTGAAGGAAGAACTCCTGTGCGTCTTGCTGTCTGCTGGAAGAGAACTCCGGGTGGCCTTTACTTGTCAAGGCTTTGAACATCTTTAGGGAAATCCCTTTCTGCTGGTGCTGTAACAGAGGGGGCAATTGAAACACCCAATCACTGACGTGTTACATTAACTGAGAGGCGGATGCAGAAACACTCTCATGTCACAAGCTCAGTACCTGCTGGGTGGATATTAGTTTCCAACTTTTTCAGAGTCATGTGAATAGCATGCAGTAGCAGACGTGGATGAACAGATTAATAACCAACAGAATGGCCCAAATATGTTTCATTCACAAATGCACAAAGTCACAGAAAAAAATAGGTATCCGAGTGTAAATATAGGGTGTCGAAGGATCTTTACACAGTATATAAAATGTATAATGAACTGTCGACAGGCTCTGAATGTGAGTGAAACTAATTCCTGGATTATTGATAGTATTCTACATAGAATCACCCCACACTAATTTGCATGGACTTTATAAACTGTGGTAAACTTCCCTGTAGATATGATAGTTAATAATATGAATCAGAGGGCAACGTAATCCCCACGACAGCTGTAAAATACTTTGAAATTAACATTTACTCACATAAACATGCCCAGGCCGCAGGCTGTCGCTAAGTGCCATAAATTAAAAAAAAATAGATTATTCGTTTTTGTGTTTTTCTAATAGCCCAGCTTAAACAGACTAAAAATACATTTGATGACGCACACGCCCCATTAGCAACCAAACAACTTCACAACCGTCGCTCCTCACCTTTTTTCCATTGCTGTTTATTTATAGCGGATGACACGCTAAATAGCTTCTGATAAAAACAACACCAGCGGCAGCGTGTTCTTTTTATGGCTCCTATCAGCCAGTGGTTACCCTCCCCTGACCTTTTCCTGACAATTAATCAAATAAAATACACAGCTCTGTCCTCCTCACTCACATTTATAGCTCAAGCTGTAAAATGTTAAGATCCAAGCAACAAGGCCCGGTTTCAGTCGGCCTGGAGCCTCCCCACTGTAATCATAGGAAACTTTGTACCGATTTAGACAAGCTGAGAAGACGCTTGCCTGCCCAGAACTTTGCCCCACTAGTCCCTCTTGGAGTCATCTGTGAGGACTGTTCCATGTAAAACAGACAGCTGCCAGCTTTCTAGATGGTTGTTACTAGTTTACAATCCTCCCCCTGCCGACTGAAGCATTCTGCCACAACACAGAGAGCAAATGAGACTGTTTAAATGAATACACACTACCAGTACTGTACTATACACTATAATAACAATATATGGTGAAGTGTATATTGATTAACCTACTGCAAATGTGCCAGTCTATTACAAAAACTATACAGGGCTAAATACATTGCATTATAATGCATTTTTGTGAACCTTGTAATGCAGTACAGTGCAGTAATACTTTTTGATTATTATGGGTATTTTGCAGTGACACAGCAATATAAAATACTTTTTGCTGTTCACTGTCAAGATAAGGTTACACTTACAGAATGTTGGCACATTACAGAATGTTGACACATTTTTTGACACTTTTCTAGTGGTGTGTTGAGAGCCAATCAGAATGCAATCAGGTTTTACCATTCAGATCAGATTTTTAACTTTAAAAAAGTTAAAAATCACATGTTTTGACAACCCAAGCATCAGTTACCTTATAAAAAGTAACCTGCAGACATTCTCAGATAGCATAGTACTTTGCAATTGTCAAGCCAATCCAGCAAGTAGAAGTGGTGTCACTAAACTTTTTTTTTTTTTTAATTAATGAATCCAACATGTGCCTATTGAAAAGTCTGCAACGCGTCTGGGCGTCAGAAATGACTATTAAATAAACATGTTTCTAGTGACACCACTGGCAACCATATTAAAGTTTGATAAGCTGCAACAAAATTTTACCACATTTTATAAGGGTAAAGGCAAACCCAACCTTAAAATATACAAGCAACACAAACGGGATGCAGCGTGATATCTAGGCCTACAAAATATGAAATGACACTTAACAGCAAAAGCAATACGGATGGGATAGGAGTTTACTATAATGTACTGTATGTCCAAAAACTAAGTGCGGTGTTAAAACTAAGGCATCACTTTCATTCAACCACAGGGTTTTCATTTTCATTAATAACACTGTTTAAGTCCAACAGAAAGACGTGATTCAAAGATCATTTCATATTTAAATGTATTTATTGCGCAGCATTGATTTAACTTCTTAATATGGCCACCTTTCACCTGCGGCGGTCCTTCAGGTTGGATATGGGTTTTACAACAGCAGCATTTCAAAGAGGTTAAGTGACTTTATGGTCTCCCTGTATATTTCTACAGGCATTTGATTTAATCCCAGCAGAAGCAACCTTACTTATTACTTTCTGCCTTTTAAAAGGCACTGGAGTGGCCAGTTCTCTTGGAAGCTGCAGGATTAAGTGTTTGTGGCTGAAAACAATGCCATAAATTGCTGTTAAGGTTGATATAAACAGAGCACTCACATTCTTGGATTTAATGTTGTTTCTTGTGTTATGTAAGAATCACAGCCTGCAGACCGGACTTACTATAAGCTTAATGAATTTTCATCACTGTTAAACCTAGATATCACACTTTCACATGCTCAGTCAAATACCTTGTGTTCTTCTTTGATCACCTGTTCAATGAGCTCTGATTTCACTGGTGGTTTGGAGTACTGGCCTGAAAGAAGACCATGGCCCAGCTTTGCCCTGCACAGAAAAAGAGACGTCAGATTCAACAAGTTACCATTTTTATTTAATTACAAAGTACTATCACCACCGTTCGGAGGTTAACTCAGGATGAAATGTACCATGGTATGATGATGTGTGCTCCGATGACTTTAATGAATCTGTATTAATCCCAGCATTCCTCATAAACAGGGCCCTGCGTTTTTCATGGCTTGTTTTTTAACCTGTAATTTAGTCCTCTAGCCACAAGATGTCGATATAGCCTCCACAGATTAATATCACAACGCTATAGATGGCTACCGACACATATTTAACATCCCTGTGAATACGTATAACAGGATTTTAAAAGGCAGTTTTTTTTCAATATTATTTCAACTTTGTAGAAAGTTTTAACACTGATAGTTTATACTGGCATCTGAGATGTGCAACTTTTGTGCTAGTGCTTGGCATGTATTTATTAATTCTGTAACTTTATTATACGTTTGATGAACTCTAATGTTACAGCTTTCAAACCACTGTATCAGATCCACTAGTCCCTTACCATGCTTTTCAATCAGGGAGCGTTGAGACACAAGGTGGATATTGCTGCGTGCGATCTCTCAAAGAAATGCTTTTTGATTTTGTTGGTGCATCTTTTTTTTCTAAAACTGCAAGTCTCAGGGTAAGCTTTTTCTTTAAATCAGTTTCTAGAATGGCTGTAACTGTGCTTCGTAATTAGGAGGTATTTTCTAATTATCCAGAATCAAATGTGTTGATTCCTTAATTATTCTTTCAGTTTAGCTGAAGTGATTACACGCACATCTGGAGGTTTAGGTCTGAATTGCAGGTTAGTCCTGTCGTTTGAATTCTCTCGTGAATTCAGCAGGGCCCTACTCATAAACAAAGCTGCAAACCAACACTTACATCTGCGTGTTGAAATCCTGTGTGGGATCAAGAGGTGAATAGTCAAATATCCGCTGGAGATTGCCAACATACCTGCAAAATCGGGAGGAGAATGGACTTTATTTAATTTATCACAAAAAGAGACCTCTATATCCCTATCATTATCACAAAAAAGCCTGTAATAGTATTTCCAATTGTTACTTGTGAGTCAACAGTAATTCTTCAATAAGACACTTTTAGGAAAGTCTTTAACTCTTTTCATTTTACAAAACAACTAAGTTATACATTTCATGTCCCTTTAAAGACTCAAGACTCTCAGCGTGTTCTGTTTTTCATTTTGTCACACGAACATGATTTTTTATCTCATTTCAAAAGATAGGAGTCAATTGAAGTATGGAGGAAATGCTTTTCTGCCACACTCACGCTCGCTGGAATTCAGGGATGCTGAAGAGGACCTGCATGGTGGTTCCGAGGTAGCAGCTGTTTCCCAGGTTCTTGATACCAGTGTAACCGGAGCCGTACACAGGTTTGAGCTTCGACCCTGACTCCTGGATCACCTCCCACTCACTGATCCGCGGGCTGACACCACTGTCTGTGAAGCCGTTCTCTGTCTGCGCAGAAAAGAGCAATAGAGTTTATTCACAATGAACCCATCCTAACGAGTGGACACTTAGTTGTCCCTTGTAAAATGAGAATGGGATATTACTGCAGATTGTGGGCTGTTTTTCGCCGATTTCAACAGCCATCTCTACAAGGATTTCTGGTAAAAAAAAAAAAACAACTTAAAAGTATGAACAAAGTTCCAAGAAAAAAAACAAAGTTTCCTTACCTTTTGCATTTGAAGCATATCAATCCCAAAGTGTGCCAAGTGTTCTGCTAAATGGGGGTCAAGTACTGCCTCCTCTTCATCAAACGAATACACGTCTATAAAAAAAATACCAGCACATGGTTTAATCAACCATGTCCTTTTAAAGCAAGTCCTATTATGCTGACACTTTTCGGCAATCCCTTCATCAGTGTACACTAACAATTTGGCTGATGAAGGCATTAGCTGAAATGTTTGTCTACAGCCTCTAATAAGTTTGACCTCAAGAGTTTATGGGAGTTATGGGTGATATACTGGTGCAGTGGTTTTCAACTCTAATCCTCCAGTGCCCCTCAGCATTCCAGGTTTATGTTCCACACCAGTTCTTTATTTTTTTTAACTTATAGTCTGGTAATCTGTAGGCAGTTAATGAACAGAGACTCTCCAGCAATCACTGCAGTTACTGTAAACACAGTTTAAAGTCCAAGAGGCTGTCTGTACATGGAAAACAATACAACAAAACTAAACAAAAACCTGGACCACTGGAGTTATGCTACAAAAAAAGCAGTGAAAGGGTGCTCATTCAAACAAAATCTTTGGAAGAATAATAGTATAAAAAGGACACAAAGGTTAAGTTCTTTAAGTCCCTAATTGGCTGGTTTTATGATTTTTTTATTGATCCTCAAGTGTTGTCTGAATCACTGATTTCAAGTCATGTACCGGACACGTGCAGTACCGACCTGCTCCATCGGGGGTGATGGTTCCCAGTTTGACGGCCAGGGGGTAGTTTGTTTCCCGGTAGTGCTCCAGAGCGTGCCCGTTTCCTCCGTTGCCATCGAAGAACCACTTCCCACACAAAACCGAGCCATCCGTCAGGTTCACCCACAGGTTCTCCCGAAGCTCGCACTTGGAGCATTTCCAGCCACTGCAAGGTGGCACCATTGAGGCGGAGAGAAAGAGACACACTTTTCATCAGATTTCAGTTTGTTGCAGATCAGGTGAAACTGGGCACCATTTATTGACTTTCATACTGGTGATGTGAAATTAAACACAGGGACAAAGACTGTATTTTTGGAACTAGCTTCTTTTTATTGCTCCCGTGTTATTAATAGTCTCCTTGATTAAGTGTCCAGCAGTTCTTATTAGCTAGTTAACTCCAGAACAGTAACAATAAAGGGACTGGCTGCGGCAACTTGAATAAGCATCTGCCAGTCTTAATAAACCACCACTGTTCAGTCTCATCAGTGAGCCGAGACCACGTATAATTTAACATTCGGTAATTCTGTTAACAATGAAAAAAGTCAATCAATAGTCACTTTAGTAACAACTTAGGGGTAGATGTACTAAGATGGGCCAGTCGCAGTGCAAACATACCGCAATTTGCATTTTCGTTGCGACAATTCACAAAGTATACATTTTGTCGTGTGTGCTAAGAGAAAATATGTTAATGAAAGGAGCCGCAATATACTAATTTCAATATTTGTTGTGTCTTCTTAGCAAGATCTCTAGCATTATACACTGCAAGAGTCCTGCGACATTGTTCATATAAATAGCGGGAGCTGAGTTGTGGTTTGCTGCAGCAGAGAGTGCCCGAAGGACACTCTATAGATGCAAGGGTGCAAGAGTCAAAATAATTTTTCTTTTTCTTAAATGTAAACGTCATCTGTACAATGCCCTCTGTTCCATATTCATTTTACCTATTATAATACTGTTATATATATAAAATGAAAGGCAGTTTAATCCCATCAGATTCTATAGTGGGGCCCCAACCTTCACCCCAAAAAAGCTTTTCATAATCATACAGTAGCCCCTCGCTAAACCGGACATGTCTGTCCGACATAAGGAGGTGTCGGGTTTAAAAACAATACAACAGACATATATTTATAGTTCTCGATGTATTTTAAATATAAATCATTGCACTGAAATAACAGTAATGTGTTTTGGGTAGGCTACACATTACATTGAACAAAAATATAAATCTGTACAGTAGGCCTATACAGTATACAGTACAGTAGTAAAATCAAATGAATACCTAGCGCACTTTCTTTTTACTTTAGCCTACTGGTAACACAAAATAAATCATGCTGCTGCATTGTACACATTGGAGTACAATGCAAATAAAAGATTATTTTAAATTGAAACTAAATGAGTTTGGGGTTTTTTTTATTTTATTTATTATTATTTTTAACTTGGCCTACTTAGTAGCCTAGACAATTCACACACAATAGATCATGGTCCTATACAGATGCTGAGAATGAGCTGGAGGGGTTAGTGGCACATGTGTGCAGTCTATTGCTCCCAGCACGCTGGGAAAACCAGAAATGTCATAGAAATTTGTTTTCAAGGCCTGTAAGTACACCCTAACTTTAGTGAAAATTAGGTACTTGGGTGTTCGTCTCAAATACATTGAGCACAACTGGCAACACAATTGTGACTGTTTATGCTTTCAAAAGCTGAAATTGATGCAATTGTAAGTGTCGCAATTGTCGGCAGCTTTAGTACATCTCATTATAATATTTGTGAACCCTCATTTGCACTATCCGCGGCCACTTTTGGCAAATTTATGCAGGAATAGCCATAATTACATATTCATCTAAACAGCAAATTACATATTAATCTAAACAGCAACAGCAAACTGCTTCCACAAAGCATTCCCTAAAAAGTGACTAACAGCATTGCGCTTGTTTAGTACATTTCACCCGAGACTTCCGACTCGTTTGCAACTGGTTTGTGACTATTGCCACAGGCGCAACACTTCAGTACATCTACCTCTAAATTTCTAAAAAAAAAAATGCTGACACCGAGTTATGACAGGATGCATTCTTGGTACTGCCAGATAGATGTTCTTCAATATGTTTCAATATTAATAGTTGTATATATGATGTGAATAACAGTAAATGTAATGCCTAAATTTTTTTTTTTTAAAAGTCTGTCAAATGTATGTCAAATAAACATAATTAATAATGAAATATTATTTACAAATTTTAACCTAATAAAACCTAATAATTATTTTGATGGCATCTCTATTGTATGTGTTAATGACACAAATTAAACTGGCTGGTTAATTATTTATCCAGCTATTTATAAGAAGAGTTTTCAGTGTGTTAGTATTAGCCAAGAGAAATGAGCTTACCAAAGCAAGAACCCGAGAGATAGCAACGATTAATGCAAATGCTACAGCTATCACTTAGCTGAACACTATAAAATATAAAACCCGAGATTCTGAGACTAATGGGAACTCTGAATATTTAGTGACCCTTGCCTCTGCCCCACACCGTGTGTTACAGTACCTGGGTGGTATTCTGACCCCGTTGTCCAGCTGTCTTAAGCCGCTGGCGTGTTTCGAGACCTGAATTTCATCATCCCACGAATCAGGCTCCTGCCTTCTGTAGGGAGATTTGGCATTGAGTATCGCGTCACACGCTATAGTCACCTGGGGAGAGCAGAGTCAAACATTTCAGTGAAACCAAGCTGGCTATTCAGGGACTGGCTTCGATACAAAGGTGTACGATTCAGAACTGATTTCAATCCTAGCACCTCAATAAGCATCTTGGGTGTCTCACTTCATTCACAGCTGTTTACTGTTGCAGAAACAGGCTAACCTTTAG
Organism: Acipenser ruthenus; assembly: GCF_902713425.1. Classification (NCBI taxonomy): domain Eukaryota; kingdom Metazoa; phylum Chordata; class Actinopteri; order Acipenseriformes; family Acipenseridae; genus Acipenser; species Acipenser ruthenus. The sequence continues at coordinate 11,591,881 of NC_081200.1, read as the reverse complement.
CCAACTTATGAGTTAGCCCATTTAATAATATGTGTAGCTGCGACCACTACTGGCCAATACAGTGCAAATTTGGTGCTATGGTGCTACGTTCAGTTTTCAAGAAAACTGGTTATGAACTGCACACTTTCCCCCTAGAGGGAGCTGTTCTGCCTTCTAGGAGTGGGATCGACTGGTGAATCTCACTTCACAATGAAGAATTCCTCTACCAATGTATTTACCAGTAGTGTACTAAAATATTCCAAACATTGTACTATAATTTGAAAGGGCTGTTCTGATTCTTTTCTGTTGTTTGACGTCAGTAATTGAGGAAGTGGTTTTCAAGTATATTTGTACTCATGTTTAAAGAAAGCTCTGCACCACTAGTCAGACTCCCATGCCACACATGCAGTTCACATGATTAAACTCTTTGCTCACCTGGGAATGTGGCCCACTCTGAATGTCATCTGCCTGTTAACTTCATTAAATTGTTTTACTCAATAATAGAGACACACACGTCACATGAACCCATCACCTTGGATACTCGAAAATGCCAATTCGATGTTTTTTTTTTGTTTTTTTTTCAGTTTACTTTAAAAGCAGAAAGTGTTACAGAGTTCAAGGTATCCAACAGCTGATGAGACCATTTGGCAGGAACTTTATCCAGCAAGCTAAGTGATACACCACATGTGGTTCAAGTAATTATTTGATTGGTTCAAGCCAGGTGAACAGAGGGACACATGGTTAGAGATAGAAAGACAAACAGTGGTATTATATTTCATTTCAAAATTTGCTGTGATATTTATAATGTAACTTTTGTATTCCTTTGTTCAGTTAAAATCCCTTTTCAGCTGTTCCACTGCGTACCTGCATGCATCTTTAATATAACCTTCAGCAAACCTTGGCATGCATGATAATGGAGCATTAGCACACACTCACTGACCAGTGCAGGCAACTCTTCAATATTTGGTAAGGGGATCTCATAGTGGTCTGGAAATATGACAAGCCTGGCTTCGTCTTCGTATTCGTAATCGTCCCCATTAAAGTCGCAGTTCAGGTCTAAATCTGAAAAAAAGTAAGATTTAGTGCGTCTTTCAGATATATCAAGGTGCCCCGTTGCATAGCCTGTAGACATTACAACAAAAGAAATCCCTGAACATCGGGGAAGAACAATGTGCATGGATCAGATTAAATTGGATCAGATTACTGCCATGTACCAAGCTAATAAAAATAGAGGGACTTGTTGGGGCAATAAACATGTCCTTTCTTAAGATTAGTGATAAGAATCATATAGAATGAACGAGAACCATTTTATTTTGAGTCTAAACCCATAAGGAGGCTGTGTGGTCCAGTGGTTAAAGAAAAGGGCTTGTAACCAGGAGGTCCTCGGTTCAAATCCCCCCTCAGCCACTGACTCATTGTGTGACCATGAACAAGTCACTTAACCTCCTTTCGGGTCTTTCGGGTGAGACGTAGTTGTAAGTGACTCTACAGCTGATGCATAGTTCACACACCCTAGTCTTTGTAAGTCGTCTTGGATAAAGGCATCTGCTAAATAAACAAATAATACTTTATGAACCCAAATGCTTCTGGATCTGCCTTCATGTAGTTGTGGCCTTGTCCAGAAGAAAGTCACAACCCTGTACACTCATCGTCCTGCTAAGTATGAAACAATATTTACACTGACGTCTTAGTCACCGTTTCTAAGAAACACAACCCAGTATGACATCTTGCTTATGAGCTTTGGATTAACATTAAAACACCTAAAAGGAATTCAACTCTCAAAAACAGCTAAAGCTGTGTCATGATCACAGTTAAGCAGGCCTGGTCATCGGATAGGCACGGGGGGGTGTTTTAGGGGGAAGGCAGCCCTGATATAAAATACCCACTCTTCCTAAAGGAGAAAGAAGCCACGTTGTTAATTTGAGCTACAGTCAGCAGGGTGAACGCCATCTGTCCCAGCAGAGACGTCACCCAACCAACAGTAAAAGTGTGTCAGTCAGGCCTGACGGAAACCAGCAGATGTGGGCACAAGCTCCAGGCCCACCACTGTAAACCAACTCCCACAGGCGGGGAGGAGAGAGCAGGCCTTGAGGCCAGACTGGGCATGCTCCACTTTAGATTTAGAACAGTTACTAACTGAATATACAGATAAATGAGTTATAATTAGATCCTGCCAGGGAGGGAGGAACTGCTTCACCACATGGGAATCCAGCACTCTCTGGACAGCAGCAGACAAGAGGTGACTTATCATCTGGTCCAGCCACACACATGATAGAGCCACCTGTTGTGTACAAACACAAGTCCATTTAGAAAAAGTTATATATCGTACCACTCAACTGAACAGAAAACTTGTACATGTGTGGCAAATGTATGCTAGAAATATAGTGTGCGAGTCATTCCGCTGAACAGTTTAGTTAGCTAAATAGATCCAAAGGCCACTAATTTGTACAGAATTCAGCCATTCTGATCACTCTAAAGCCTGTACAAGCCTATAGTAGAATTATGTGGTGTAGCTAGATAACCAAAAGAATGGAGGTTTTTAAAATGGGTTTCAGGGTACATATTCTACACACAATACATCACGATAGCAGTATATCAATCTTAGCCAATTAGAGCTTTCTATTCCATGAGTGAATATATGTCTGTTAACCCTCTGAGTGGTTGTGCGCGCAAAAGCTAGGAAAGTGTAAACTAATCAGAATCTTTACAGCCAGACGACTCTAAGCTGGCTTAGGTCAGAATTGTAAGTGTAAACACAGTAGGCGTGTAACTGAAAAATGGAGACACCTAATTAAATATTAGATTTAACATAGATTTTTTTTCTGATTTCCATGTGATTGACAAAAAAAAACAGAAAAGCTGGCAGAGCCTAGATGCACTGTAACCATGACAACGCTCGCGTGACAACAATATAAAACCTTAAAGAACTACAGCTTAAGTACATCTAAGTAATTTGCTCAGTATTTTCTAGTTTTAACTATTATGTATTCTAACTAAATTAATTTTAACAGAGGCTATTTTGTTTCTTTGACAGTTCTAGCTACACAAGAGCTTAAAATATCATGTCTTTACTTTCACTGCATTACACAGATTTGAATGGCAAAAACCCTGTATCCCTAGCTGAGTGTTTAAACAGCCCAGCGCACTGCTTCTCAGCTCTCTGTATCCCTATGGCTGTGAGCATGGTCGTAACTAGCTAGGTCATGTCCTCGGTTGTTTTTTTGCATTATAAATGCTTATGCTCATGTAAAAATTCTGTTAACGTATAAAAAGACGCCTTAATTTTCTCTTTTGGTTTGCCGTGTGACATTTGGAGTTTGAATAGTAAATACCAAGAAGTCATATAAATATTGCCAGCTATAGCTTTAAACCTAAGATTGACCTCGGTAGAATGTCAGCTCTGGTTGTTACTGAGATTCTGACATCCTCAAGGGATTAAGGAAGGCCAATACCAAGTTTTGTCAGTTTAATGGGGTTAGTGGTAGTAGAAAAACTCACCTAAAAATACTTTTCCATTTCTTCTCTGTGGTATAGCCCCCCCAGAGGCACCTGTGGCTTTCTGTGAATTCAAAACAAACATGATTTACATTTAGAAATGAACAAAATTAAGCAACATACATTTTTTTTTGTTGTTGTGATAGCAAAGATCTTGAAACATGTCTGCCCAATAGATTAGCAAATGAACGGACGTCAATCACATCAAACACTCGCATTGCTTGGGACTTAGCTATGTTTTCAATCCAACTCATTCACTTCTCTATTATTTACATGGATAAATCCACCCGCTATCGCATTAAGTATAAAAACCTCATGCATAATTAACAGGTTTTATGGTGTTTCAATGAAGAACTGTGTTCAAAACAAACACATTATTATACTGTAGTATTTTGTGCAAAACAAAACAAAATAAAACAATGAGCACCGTGCATAGCGCAGATGGTGGCAACAGAGGAGCTGAAAGGTCAAAAGATTGGCATTTTGAAATGAGGAAATGAAAAACTGGACAGTCACCTAGAATTCCACATCCAATAGTCCAAAGGTATTCAGAGAGAACTGCAAACATCATACAGATACCAAAGTAAAAAGCCACATAACAATGGTATCTGAAGCCGACTTATTCCCATCCATTTCACCAGTTTCAATGTGGAGGAGCAAAGGGAAAACACCACAAATGTGTCACAAAGCTGCAGCTCAAGCAAGCGAAAGGCACATTAAGTTGTCAAGTTGTCGATGCGACATGTTAATGAATGATGGATGTGTCTGGTCTGGCAGCTATGCCTGTGTCCAGAACTAAGATGGGAACATCCTGGGTGTTTGAGCATCCATCCTGGGTACTGGAAAGAAGTCAATCCAACGTCTTGAACTGCACAGTGAGAGACTCAGTTTTCGAAAAGCTCTGGAAATAATTCCAAGTGACAGGGGAATATCAGCTACATTCATAGAACACCCTTCTTAAGACCATGGAAGAGTTTACTTAGCAGTCTGGAAAACAAGGCCAAGCATTTAAAATGCTTAACGCCATAGTCTTATCAAAAACAAATTCCAATGATATTTGTAAATTCAGCAAACATATTACCGAAGCCAAGCATATCCAATGCAATTGGACACTCCTGTAATAAATACATAGGTCAGTTAAAGTTAAAAGTTATTTTTGAGATGGTAAAAGTAGAAATGGTCTGATGCAGTCCAGAAACATTTACCCAAGAAGAAAGGTGCATTGGACACCCAAGGCCTAGCAAACCGAACGCTTCAAAAAGCCTGAGTCATGCTGTTAACCATAAGGGGCACATAGTTTCTGTATATCAGAAAATGGCACTTTTTCAAAAGCTAGGGTGTGGGACAGAGAAGATCACTTACTGTTTGTGGAATAAGCAAGAATATCAAACTAAACTGTACCCTGTCTTCAACAACAATCTTGTTTTAACATAAAACGCAATGAAAGCTAGCCCAAGCTGACTTTCCTCCCTAACCCTGCTGGAGTGCAAAGGGCCAAGCAACGCTCCCTGGTGTTCCCAGTCAAGACCGTGAAGCCTGAACATCACGGCATATCAAACTAGAGTAAAGCAAAACCAGCAAGGAAAGAGCTAAAGGGTTTTCATCACAACAGAATGCAGCTTCTATAAATTTCATGAATATAACCAAGCCTTTCTTGGGCAGGTTGTTAAAAGAAAATGAGCACATACTGCATGTCACTTTAGTTATATCTAGAATGTCCATATACCTTTCTGATTAGGGGTTGGTTAATTTTAAAATGTTGTAATGCCGGAAGTAATCCAGACAGCTGCATGATCAGCATCTCTGTCAATAACACACTGCTAGTGGATTCCTGGTTTAGTGTCAACACATTGAGAAACTGAGGGGGTAATGCTGGGGCATTAATACTAGTTCCCTTATGAGAGAAACTCCGGAAACCAGATTCAGGCATTGAGATGCAGAAGGATTTGTCCTGATATTAAACACATAAGGGACTATATCTTTTAGGCTTTTACATGCAACAGGGATGGACATTATATTCCTACCGCTTAGCAGCTTCATCCATTCCAGTTTTTAATACATGCGTGATTAGCCACAGTGTATAGACAGAAAACTCAAGTACTGTATGTCTTATTAAAAACCAGGTAAAACCAGGATTGGATCAAACTGTACTGTACAATATAATTGCCTGAAAGTAGAATATAACTATAACACTTTATATTATATTTACTATTCTATGAGTAAAACATTTTTTATCTTGAAATGTTTGGTCTAAAATTTAAAAATGAATAATTGTTAATAGTTTTATTCTTTTTTTTCTGGGCACTGTTTAAACCTTAAATAATGTTCTTCAAATCTTCCTAAAGTTTTGTGAACATGGACCAAACAGTTCAAATTGAAATAAAAGGATGGTTGCTGTTTTGCTCACCTCTTTGAAGTTGCGTTTCAGATGCATGTACACACACTGGCCTGTTTTTCGATAGTGTCTTTCAACATGTTCCCGTCCAAATCCTAAAAAAGTGTTCATGCACACATACAGGCCACCTTCTGATTCCTAGGAGACAGGAAAAGGTTATGTTAATCTTTGTGAATCATTTTTTTATTTAGATTTCAAACAAACAAGTACAAAAACAACAACAAAAATGATACACACATACATACAAACATGCATACATACATACATACATAAATATGTCACTAACAAACATAAATCCATAAAGTCTGGTAACAATACAGCAGTCTTATACCTTTAGACACAGGGTCAACTGAACACATCAAAGTAAATAAATACAGAAAAGTGAACAACAATAACTTATGAAGCACAGCATCTCTATCATCAAGAGGTTTACAAAAAATAAAAAATATTAAGGACTGTATCTCTTTAGGCCAAGACTGGGCACGAGATAATTATAAACCTTTGAGCAGAGCAGCACCATCTGTTTTGGTCACCCAACCTCCTTGAATAAAACAACAATGCCTATCTAAACACTATAATAAAGTGGGGGTACCTGCTGGGCCAAGGTGATTGTTAAAGGAGAAAGCTTCTGAGCTCAATATACCATATAATAATGTTCTCCCATGTACTGTATTAGCAAAATCACTACACCATTAGAAGTATCTTTAGGTTTTATCCACCAAATAACATTTCTGTCCCAATGCCAAACAACACAAAATGTAAAAAGAGGTTAACTCAAAGTGTTTTAGCACTGGAAAACGTTTATCTGCAACAAACATGGAGCATTAAGGTGATGTAATGCACTGCACATTGAAATATGTTTTTGGTTAAAAACCCAGGATGTTTTTTGTCGTTTTGCAGTGATGCACTGTACAGGTTTTATAGAACATGAGATTGTGTTTTTAACAGTGGCAAAACACAAACTAAAATGAGTTCACAACACAACAGGCTGCTATTTTATGTGTCTTACTTTGTTATTAAAATATTGAAACCATTGTTATCCCTACAGGAGTGTACTAAAGAGGTTCAGTACTGTTTTACAAAGTTTTAGGAAGATTACATTTGAACAACTAATTTAATCTTTTCAGTCTTAATAAATAAAAATGGGAAAAGAAAAATACATTGGTTTATTTGATTAGTTTAGCAATCAGCTGTTTCGAGTATCTTTACTGTACTGCTAGAGTGTTCTACAGGTTTTTTAAGTAAAAACAAAAGCAGTATTTTCAGCTTCAATGGTGGCCATTTGAAACATGGTATAACAGTAATATGATCAGTGACATTAGTATAGTTCTACGTGATGTATTGTTAAATCTAACTATTTTAGTTCAACTATATTTTTCTAATAGGTTTATGGGGTATCCCCGAATGGCACTTGATCTATGAAAACCCTGTGCTCTAATGGCTACGAGTGACTAACTACTTTCCCTTTCTCACCCTGAGGGGGGATTACCCTCTCAGTCACCTCATTTATAAAGATAAATATCCTCCTTCAAAAATCTGTGTTTCCTGGCTGCTTTCCGATGAGGACATTTCTAGTAAAAACAAAACTAAGAAACACTTCTAATCCACAGATTTCCAGTGTATGTAAAGATGTACTATATACTGTATCGATTTATGCATATTAAAATCTAACAACTTTTGAATTAACGCATTACTAATTTATCTCTTTACTTAATCTACATTTGTGCATCAACTGAATATTTTCCTGAAACATTAAAAAAATATATATTATATATTATATATAAGGCAAGGTATATATTATATATAAGGCATTTGTGCACTACAATGCTCAATATTGACGAGGTGCTGACCAGCATAAGGTAATTACACGCAACAAGAAGTGAAGTCTCTACTGAAAAACAAAAGTTCAGAATTCTTTCAGCCAGACTACCAGTTTAAACGGCTTACCAAAAGGTTTTCGTAGAGACATTCATGGTCGCACTCTCGTCATTTTTCTTTAAAAGGATTAATTACTTAACTCCTGCTCATTTATTTTCTTAATAAAATGTATTTTATTTTATTTATCTTTATGAATTTAAAACCATGACTGTAACAAATAAATAATATATATATATAGTTTATTTCTTAGAAGACGTATATATATCAAGAACTCCACTTATCAATAACTCCAGTGAAAAAAATTGAAATAATACTTACAAATGTTTTACGCAGTATAACATGGTAAAGATATAGGAAAGTGTAGTAAAAGCTTAGTGAAAGCATGGCAAAGCATAGTATATGCTTTACCATACTACTAGATGGCATGGTAAACTGCACAAGGACCTATAAAAGTACCATGGTTACCTTTTATAAGGAGAAAGGGGAAGCTGATGTGCAGTATTGGGAGTGGTGTGACTTAATATGAAAATCATATCCCATCCCATAATACTTTTTGTTAAAAAGAAAATTGGACCTAGTGGTACAGTAAACAAAATACAACACGTGGCTAAATTAATAAATGCTGGTGTATGTTTTAACTAGGCTACCTCTTAGTCCACAAAGCCTGTGAAACCCCAGTTTGTTTGTTTGTTTTTTTTTGACAGGTTCATGCTATTAAATGATCAATGAAATTCGAATTTTAAACCTTTTTTGTACTTTGAAATAGGCATAAAAACTTGTGACAGCCCTGTGCTAAAGTAGCCTTCTGACACATGAGCTGCAGAAGGTTCTAAGATAAAAATAACCCGTCTTCAAGCGGACATGATGTGAAGCAGACAGCTGAGTCACCTATAAGCACGTTTCTATACGGATTAATAATAATATAAATACATGTACTAAAAACAGGACTTTATTATTGTCATTTAAAAAATAAAAAGATGCCAAAGTTGATAACGCGTAAAACAATGTACGTCTCTTCCACTTTCTGAATTAACTTTTCAGGGTTTCTGGCTTACATTTCTGAAATTCTGTAACAGCTGTAATCAGTCGGCGTGACACTCAACATCAACAGCAACGAATAGATAAATGGGCCAAATATCTCCTATTTTAATGTTTTATACTGTTTAATATTACAGTTAAAATTAACTGAACTAAATACTGGGGGGGGGGGGGGAGGGGGGGGGCAACGCTTAAGAAACTGGGAACTGTACACAGTAGCTTAATATATTCATTGCTGCTGGATTCATTATCAAGGTCCAGGGTTTCAAATGTGGCCGTATTAAAATACAGTAATAATAATAATAGTAATACCATGCTTACTTTTGCTCTTACTGCTGCTTGTAGAAAAGGCATAGAACCATCCACCGTTATGTCAACAATTAAGATCATGAATACACTTTCAAAATGAGTTCCACTTGTAGTTGACAACACATAAAACACGCACAGTGGAGATGACTTGTGTAAGTAGATGACTTGTAAGTAGAAAGATGTTTTACTGCTGCAAGAACATCATGCGGCTATCATTTTGAAATACGACTGCTCAGCTTACACAATTCATGGAGTCGCATAACTTTACGTTATGCGACAAGAGCAGTGAAAGAAAAGAAAACACTGCAGCCTAAGGAAAACCTAAACCAGATTAATTTCCACCGCGCATCGAAACGCGATGTAAACATCTTTTCTAAAGGCTGTTGCTCAAATTCAAAGAGAATGGAACTCCCCTCCGCTCCCATCGCCAAAAAAACTGCGCAGCTATTCACGACGTGTTAATCTAACGTACACATGTTTTCAAGCTACACGAATACCTGCTAAAATAAAAGGAAGGACTTACTGGAGAATCGTAGGAAAAGGCACATTCACTCTTGAATACCCTGTCCCCTATTCTAGGGACTCTGATCGTGGGCATAAAAGGGACTAGCAGCTCCCCCAGGTCTGCAGCCATCTTCGCATTGCTGTTTCCAGCCCACAACGCTGCTGAGAGAGTCCACAGTGCAGGCAATCAGACAGGCGAGCTGAGAGGATGCTATTTATAAATCACACAGACCCGACATTCCTACAGGGATCCGGGACCGTGACGTTTCCAAACAGAAGGTGGGGAGGGAAATTAAAAAATTATCTTAAATGTATCTTCTTTTTTTAGTATGTAAAACAAAACACAAAATGAAATTGTAATGGAGGTACCAGTAAAAGCACAAGTTAATAGTGCGGTTTCTAATAAAAAATAGCATATATGGGTCTTCATATACTCTTAAGATAGGCACATACAGTAGATGTATGATAAAACTGAAACGTCAGTACGTTATTGTTATTATTATTATTATTATTATTATTATTATTATTATTATTATTATTATTATGTAATGAAAGTCGTTCTTGGATATTCTGTAGCACGACGTTTGTCAATTGTACAGCTTTTTTTTTACAATTGCAAAAACATTACAGATTGTGTTGTACTGTATTGGAAAGTAAAGTTTCAGTCAGTTTAAAATTAATTTTAAAACATGCTATTATGTAGTATTTTTCAGATAGTAATTTGAACATTTATGTATTTATTTATCTATGTTTGGCATAATTCCTAATACATCTAATCTATACCAGTTTTCACTAATCTATTTTATTAGGCATATATTCATTAAGATTTTGGATAACACTTAAGATCACATTTTCCCACACCTCTGCCCATATGTTTCTGCAGCTGTTCCATAGAAGTAGGTCTATTTGCTTCTTCTTCCAAAGCCATAGTGTTCCCTGACACGCTCAGCAAGTTCAAACCAGGAGGACAGGCAACTACTGGCAGCTGTTCGATTTCTTTTCTTGTCATCAGTCATGATGGTGTGTCTATAGCATTTGGTGACCATTTCTATCAGCAAGTCATGCATCATCAAGGAATTGTTGCATGATGGAATAAGTTTTTGTTTTCCTAGAAAAATTTAAATGGTTAAAATTTAACTATTCAGAATCTTTTCAGAATGAAGACTTGAGTGTTCAACAATTAACTTGACACACCTAACTGAATATTGACACTCAAGTGCTGAATATGGCTGCAAGAAACTACATTTTAGTTGTACCAGAACTTGGTTGTGGGATTAAAACTTTTCAATATGCCCAGTTTGCAACTTTTTCTGAGTTGACAAAACCAAATACTTCTCAAGTATGATGAGCACTGTACCATTTCAGTTTAGAATGCAGCCAGCACAGAGGTGACATTGGTTTTATGTTGGGAAATATTTTTAAGAAAAATAAAAAACTGAAATATCTTGCTTGCATAAGTATTCAACCCCCACACATTAATATTTGGTAGAGCCACCTTTCGCTGCAATAACAGCTTTAAGTCTTTTGGGGTAAGTATGTAACAGCTTTGCACACAGTGTCGTTTGGTGATTTTGGCCCATTCTTCTTGGCAGATTTGCTCCAGGTTGTTCAGGTTGGTTGGACGATGCTTGTGGACCGCAATTTTCAAATTGATTCTCAATAGGATTGAGATCAGGACTTTGACTGGGCCACTGTAGGACATTCACCTTTTTGTTCTTGAGCCACTCCAATGTTGCTTTGGCCTTGTGCTTGGGATCATTGTCCTGCTGAAAGGTGAATTTCCTCCCAAGCTTCAGCTTTTTAGTGAACTGAAGCAGGTTCTCTTGCAGTATTTCCCTGTATTTTGCTCCATCCATTCTTCCTTCAATTTTAACAAGATGCCCAGTCCCTGCTGATGAGAAGCATCCCCACAGCATGATGCTGCCACCACCATACTTCACTGTAGGGATGGTGTGTCTTGAGGCATGGGCAGTGTTAGGTTTCCACCACACATAGCGCTTTCAGTTTTGGCCAAAAAGCTCTATCTTGGTCTCATCTGACCACAAAACCTTTTCCCACATCGCAGCTGGGTCACTCTCATGCTTTCTGGCAAACTCCAGACGTGCTTTCAGATGGTACTTTTTGAGTAACGGCTTCTTTCTTGCCACCCTCCCATACAGGCCACTGTTATGCAGAGCTCTTGATATGGTTGACTGGTGCACCATTACTCCACTCCCAGCCACTGAACTCTGTAGCTCCTTAAAAGTGATTGTTGGCCTCTCACGTCTCCCTCTTGTTTGAGGACTGAGTTTTGAGGGACGGCCTTTTCTTGGCAGTGCCTGGGTGGTGTGATGCAGCTTCCACTTCCTGATTATTGATCCAACTGTGCTCACTGGGATATCCAAACACTTGGGTATTATTTTGTACCCTTTTCCTAATCTATGCATTTGTATTACTTTATCTCTAACTTCTGTAGAATGCTCTTTGGTCTTTATTTTCCTTCAGATTCACAGCCTGATCAATGATCCTTCAACAGTGGGGATTTTATCCAGAAAATGTGACAGCAACTTTAATGGTTCACAGGTGGAAGCCAGTGGTAAGGTAATTGTGTCCTCGTTAGGGCAAGTTCTTTTATCGGTGTAAACTGGGAGCTTCCACAGCACAGGGATTGAATACTCATGCAAGCAAGATATTTCAGCTTTTTATTTTTCTTAAAAATATTTCCCAACATAAAACCAATGTCACCTTACAATAATTGATTTTGAGTTTCAGTGTTTTAAAATATCAAACAGAACAAAATTTCAATGTACCATTTGTAATTCAGTAATGAGAGAATTGGTCAGGGGTCTGAATACTTTTGCAAGGCACTGTGTGTGTATATATATATATGTAAAGTGTGGTGGCAGGATACATGTTCTTGGGAGTCTGAGAACAGATAATGTGGTGTAAGAATGATACAGTATTGAGGTTTATTTTTGTGTGTACAGTGCCAAAGCACAATAAATACAACTTTTCTTTTTATTATTCCCAAAAACATGAAACACCTGTGCTACGCAGAAAAATTGAATTCCCTTTCCATTCTACAAAACACAATTCCATTGCAGACATTTCTTACTTTTATTTTTTAAGCCATAAATGTTGGGATGAGGACAAGTTAAACTATACAGTACATTGGTCAATTAAAAGCCATTTAAATTTGCAAATGAATATACATGACAAAATTAGCTAAATTAATACCCACATCTCCGTTACAAATATCAGTTTAGTTTCAGTCATGACAGGAAAGAGCATATATGACTTAAAAGGAAGGCTCATTGTTGTCAATCGGATAGCAGGGGCTACACAAATTAATTAGCAACAACCTAAAGGTAAGGCAAGCAAACAAAGAACTTTTAACCTTATAAAGTTTAATTCATATATATATGTGTGTAATCTTCCTTTCAAACAATGCAAATGAAGAAATGACAGAAAATTCAAACAGGGGCTTTATTTGTGCCAATAAGCAATTATACAAACATATACATTAGATAGTTTATGGACAGGTTAGTGAACAATATTCAGACAGTACATCTCACACTTAGTCGGTACATTGGGAACCTATAAGCGAGGTTATTTAGTTATCTGGTGTAGATTTGGGCGAGTAATCAATTAAACTCTTGTCCATTGTTTCATAATGATACCAGGGTCCGTCTCCTTTTTCTCTCATCAGTTTTCGAACATCCATCTGGGTCCGTCTATAGGGAAACAATGGAAGACATAGAAGTGTTTAAAAGACTATTGGACTTTTTCACAGAAATACTCAATTATTGAAGACACAGCATAACATACTGTATACGATTACCTGTAAGAATACAGTAACTTAGTAAATGTTCATAGGCATGTTAAGTCTAAAAACTTTACCATTCTTGCAGTTCATGTGCCTAACTCTTGACTGCATAAAATGACAAGTACTCATATAGAACAGAGTTAACTTTTTTTTTTAAATGTATATTCACCTCATTTCTGCTTTTTCAGATTCAATCTCAATGAGAGCCATCATTTTCTCATAGTTCTTTTCTGGTGGATCATAGAGATTCCGGGCAATCCACCTAGTGATGGGGTGCTGAAACAGAAAAAAAGAAACTTGATATTGAACAAAAAACAGATTAATAGTTACAGTATTTCAGAAGATTTAATCAATGCATCGTGATAAAGGCATTGGCTGATTAACAAAACACTATTTTACTTTAATATATGAAATCAGTGTTAAAAGTTGTATCACAATTAACACTTAAACTTTTACATGATCCATGCTAAGCACAGAGCTGCTAATGAATATAGTGACGTACAAGGAAGATTTTGATGACTGCTTGTTTTATTTCAACAGAAAAAAAAGCACCTTGTAGTACTCCCAGTGCTCTGGGACATAGTTTTCTGGGATTTCAGCCAGTTCAGCTTCACCTGAAGGAAACATGGAAAATTAAAGAAAACGGGGACGTATAATCATTTTCCAATCATTTTTACAAATTGAAGCTTAAATACGAGCAAAACAAAAGTGGAAGCAGTATTGAATAGTGATAAGAAGAAGAGGTAAGAATTTATTTTAAAACCTTGGTTAGCACACCTTTGTTTTAGGGCTTGTCCAGGGGCCCGTTTCACAAAAGCAATTTGCGATGATTCACAAATCGCAAGCACCTCGCAAATAAAAAAAAATAAAAAGAAAATATGGGTTTCATCAAACTTTCGCAGGGCTGCTACCTCACCAGTTTTCACCAGAAACCTGCGACTGCCAGAAAGCAGCCACAAGTGGCAATTTTCATCACATAGCCTATTTTTTCCTCGCGCCAAGTTACAGCGAAGCGTGAGAACTGCCAGTGACTATCAGCACTGATAGTTTACGTGTTTTCAGGGTACTGGAGCAGCAAAAGTAAAATCAGTCAAAAGCACCATTCCACATTTTAATTTGTAGTTCCCAACACACTTACGTGAAATTTAGAAAAAAAAGTAAATACCTGTCAAACAGCAACAGAAATAAGTCGCCAAAGGAAGGTGAAAATGTCCATCTCCTCCTCCTTTTTCGCTAGATATTTTTTTTTTGCAGACACCAGGCAGTTTTATCCACGCATATGTATATTACAGGACATCCGAGTTTAATGACAATTAACTTGTTTTGTCAACATGGAAATATACTAGTGAAATGGGCCCTGGGTTATCATAACCTGGTTAAAAAAAGTGGAAACTAATGTTTTAAAATACAGTTTTCTTTCATTAGGCCTTGCTTTATTATCACCGGAACTGATTTTCTTCAGTTGATCTTTTGATTGTACTTGAATTTACACATGTCAATTTTGATTACGTCGATATCTCAAAGACCACGCTACAGATGGACACGTCCTACTGCTGTTTCCTAATGAATCCTTGACCCTTAATGTGATCACTATTTTCCATTGAGAATTATCTACAAGTACCTGTCAACACATTTAATTACTTACCGATAAACACATTGATATATGTGATGATTGCAGCCACTGGGATTCCTGTTAACAAAATGTAGTATCTCTGCAGAAAGAATTGTAAAAAAATATTTAGTATTTATATTTTCACTTGAATTAGGTGATCTAACACAGTCAGATGAACTAATACATATTATTGCAACGGTATGTTACTTGTTCTCAAACCACACAAAAAATAACCCAAAATGGGAAACAAGTTCAGTAGATGACAATTCTGCTTTTTAGTCAAACTGATCAGGAGTTATTTTAAAAATCTATTTTGATGGATTAAATATAATTTGATATTGATAAAAATGCTCTAGGCTGTTGTTGGTTTCTACAAGTCTACAAAAGCCACATCATGTGAACAAAAGGATATTTAATCCATCCAAAGAACAAAAAAAAACATATTTAATGGAGTTAAACCTTCATGGACAGTTGGGACTTACCTAAGATTTGGAAAAGCCAAATTTGCTTTAGTTTTCAATATTTTAATTGTCATTGCCACACTGAGGCTACAGCTGGAAATACTGTTACTCATAAGCCACATTATATATACAAATATTTTTGTAGTACTAGTGTATAAATAGGAATGTTTTCTCAACCTTCAATACGGGACTGGTAGTTTTATTTTTTATTCTATTTTCCTAATGCAGTAAAGAAACATTAGCGGTACTCAAACAATTAATAAGGGCAGCAGTGTGGAGTAGTGGTTAGGGCTCTGGACTCTTGACCAGAGGGTCGTGGGTTCAATCCCAGGTGGGGGACACTGCTGCTGTACCCTTGAGCAAGGTACTTTACCTAGATTGCTCCAGTAAAAACCCAACTGTATAAATGGGTAATTGTATGTAAAAATAATGTGATATCTTGTAACAATTGTAAGTCGCCCTGGATAAGGGCATCTGCTAAGAAATAAATATTAATTATATTAATTAATTAAGTGAATGAACAAGGAGTAAATGCTTACCAAAAGATGGAGGAACCTTCTGTCATAGTAGTCTGAAGGTTTAAACACAAACATTGGCTTTCCGTGGCTGCCATACCGGACTGCAGCTGAAGAAAAAAAATAACAAATATACAATTGGCTTTAGTGCACCTCTGCTGGTCAGGTAACACGAGTCTGGTTGTTTGGTGTCATCCGTTGATTGGGTTTCACAGGCAGCATTCAATTTAGTTAGAAACAATGGCAAAAATAATTTTAGTAATAACAATTTTACCTAAAAATCCATGACATCTACCGAGTGGAACTAGAAGTGACTTCAGTAAATACATAAAATGGTCCTCCCCAGTAGGTGTTCAATTCAGCACATTCTGACTATAAACAGGCAATGGGTCAAGGACAAAACATGTTAATTGATAGTAATATCAACACAGAGATCAATCATACTAACCTTCTACAGTGGAGTTATGTGGTTTCAACTACTACGTAAAACTTTGTTACACCGTATGATCGTGTATTTCTACTAGGTTTCTCGATTTCATCAGATTTGTATGCTATCTTTTGTTCAAATTCAGAATTTTGAATTTGTGCCGATGTCTCCTGGAATGATGCTATAATTATCGATCTCATTACATTAATAGGGCAGCAGTGTGGAGTAGTGGTTAAGGCTCTGGACTCTTGACCGGAGGGTCGTGGGTACTTTACCTAGATTGCTACAGTAAAAACCCAATTATATAAATGGGTCATTGTATGTAAAAATAATGTGTAAAAATAAAAAGATATCTTGTAACAATTGTAAGTCGCCCTGGATAAGGGCGTCTGCTAATAAATAAATAATCATAATAATCATAATAATAATAATAATAATAATAATAATAATAATAATATTACATGGCTATCATTAAGCTGTATGAACAACATTATAGAAAGTAATACGGTTCTGGTATAAGTGAACAGTTTTACTATTTAAAATGACTACCCTATATCTATAACACGGTATAGAAATAGTACAAATTTTAACACAGTGTAAAAATACTGCAATACATATTAATTACAGGCCGCCTTTCCGAGCAGTGACCTGCTCTTGAATTCACCGCACTCTCTATACGTACAAGGTCAAGACCACAATGGTGTATTTTAGAAAGACAAATAAGAAACTAGGAAATACAAATTAATTCCCTTACCACTCTCCGTCTTTGGGGTGGTCCTGGTAAGTAGCCTCCCGTTTGAAAACCCCTGTTTAAATGGGTTTAATCTCGCTGCAAAACCAGCCGCAACCCGCAGGACGCTCATGCCCGCCATGGCTGTTCAGGGCAAAGCACTAAGCAGCTTTGCTATTGGTTTTACTGCGTTGTGAAGTCAAAAACGCCATATTTACTAAGGGCAAGTGTTGTCCTTTTTTAAGTAGGTATATAGTACTTGATTTTTGTATGGCACCGATGATACAATAATGTATTAATATTAGTACTAAACTTATTATATGTATAGTTTTTTTCTTTTAACAATATATATATATATATTTATGATGCGATGTTGCATGCTGGGAATGATGTACTGTTCCAAGATGGCCGCGACCTCAGCTGGACGTGCACTGTCACTTTGCAGGCAATTTCAAAAAAGTTTATCGATATCCACAGCTTTACCGTTACAACACACTAATGTCTTAACGTCGTGCAAAGCACAGCTGTCTACATTCAGGTAAGTGTAAGTGTCGCAGTAAAAACGAATATTGTCAAAGATGTAGATACTGTGATTACTAGTTCAGGGACACACAAATGCAAGGACAGATTATTTAGGTAACATCAAAATCGTAAATACATGTTAGACGTGGATTTCTACCAGTTCTGTTATATTCTTATACAGGTTTTTGACAATGTCTATAAATAAGAAGAATCTCCCAGTTCAAACGTTTTAGGACATCCTTTTGTATTACCTATTTTTTCTGTATTTACCTTTTAGTCTTACTCATGACCTGGCATGCACCTTACTGTGTTTCAGTACGGAAATTGTACAAAGAACACGGCTGATTTTGTTAAGTGGTGTGCGTTTGAGATTTCAATCTCAATATCAGTACCCTACACTTTATTTTTGACACATGTGCCCATGTAAACTTGTTACTGTTTAAAAAAAAACAAAAAAAAAAAAAACACTGTTGGGCGACACACCTATATACTTTATCATACATTTAGGGATTTTAGGATTTATTTAGTATTTAAGTGTTTTCTTTTTCAAATCGTCCTTTTATAATTGCAGTTATTATTATTTTTTTTTCTCTTTAGACCGAAGTTCTGCCTGCTGCACATAAACAACGTGGGGACCAGTCTTGCCCAACAGTGCAGAGCGTTGCATACTTCTCAATGGCGAAGAGGGCTGGAGGAATTTTTTGATGAAACTCCAAACTGGGGGGAACCAACTGTTAAGTCAGGTAAGAAATTAAGCTTTTTTTGTTTTGTTTTGTTGTGTTCTGCCACTGGTATTACCCTAGTTATATCGTTTTCAATAAAGCTACCACAGTGACAGCTTCAGTAATTTCATATACTTAGCCGTATAAAAAGGTAACAATTCGGTTTTGATTTTACAGCAGTGGCGGGCGTTGAATGTTACAAACATACATTATTTTCTTCTAGGTGCTCCGTGGACTGCAAAGCAGCTTAGGACTAAGAGCAGTGAAGATTTACACAAACTGTGGTAAAGCAGCTCTTAAGAGAAATTCAGGCGCATAAATCCGTTATTCACAACAATACTGTATTTTTCATCAAATGCTCAACATCATTTTTTATCTACCAGAAATACCCAAGATAATAGCAGTCATGTCATATCAAAAGTTCCACTGTTTTACTGATTGCCAGAATAGCACAACCAGTCAGTGATCTGAATAACCCTCCAAAGTCATGATAGTTGAAATAAGGGTTCAAAAAAAAAAATTAACATTCAATCATAAAAGTTGTGGTTAAAATAGCTATTTTGTGTGGCTCAAACACTATGCCTTTTGATAGGTATGTCCTTCTGAAAGAGAAGAACATGTTGTTGACTGTCGAGCAGGAAGCAAAGAGACAAAGGGTACAGATGCCAAGCCCAGAGCGTTTAAAGAAGGTAAAAGAAACACTCCAGTTATTGTGGCTTTTATAACGGCTCTAAAAATGCCGTGTTCATTATAAAGTTGGTCATTGCATGTGACTGTTGTGGAACAACTATTTGCCATAAATTAATGGAACTAGCTTGCTGGAGGCAACAAACCACGATACTAGGACATAGAGGAGGCTATGCCAGCAAGTGTCTTTTTTCATTAAATGCTAGTTTCTCATTTTATGGATGGTCCTTTGATAGTTTATTATAGGAAAGTAAGTCTGTTTCAGATTGAAAGGTCCATGAAAAGACTGGATACCATTGTGCAAGAGCGTGAGAATGCACTGAGGTTACTACAGACTGGCCAGGAAAGGGCAAGACCTGGAACCTGGAGAAAAGACTTTCTCGGACGAACGTTCTGGTAAAGTCATGGGGTTTACAAAGGCAAAACAATGCAACAGATAAAGTACTGTTTATAGGATAATGGTGGTTGGTGCACTATGTACATTATTTTAGTTGTGGTAAATTTCAGACATGTAAAAAAACGGAATGTAAATGTACTAGCTTGAGCTGATTTTACAGTATGTTGGTTATAAGTGCCTGAACACTTATTGTATTTTATTTTGTGTTCACCAGGTACAGATTTAAGGAGTACCCTATCCCATGGTACCTGAACAGAAGATACAAGAGGAAGCGATTCTTTACACCGATATTTGTTGACAGTTTCATAAGGTAAGGAAATGTCCAGTATATTCTTCTTATAAAATTAATTTAGATAGCTTTCTAGGTAAACTAAACAGTTTGATCTGTAACAGACAAAATAAGTTTATAGGATATAGTTAATGCTTAGTACTTCAGCTAAAAGGTTGTCTGTATCGGTTTTGTAAATACAGTACTATTTCAAATTATCAGCTTTCATCTATACATAGAGCATTCTTTTGCAGCAACATGACTTACAATATCTTTACATGTGATGGATGCAAGGCTACCTCTTGTTTTAGTGCTGTCTTTCAGTGTCACAGGCCTTGCATACAGAGTGCTTGAGACGGCCCTGCAACATGTATAGATACTGTATATTGTGGGACACAATTTATTGGCAATAGTAAGCAGAAATTAAAGATTTCATGTGAAGTTTCAAATGAATGTTTCTCGTGCTCTCAGTATCACCTTATACCTGAAAATATGATAGCAACCATTTTTTTTTTTTTTAATTAGATCATTTCATGAAATTAAGATTATACTTTTTCTTTAGGCTCCGTATTGAAAGCCACCTGCACAGAAAGATCTTGAAGAAAAAGGCAGATTTGGAAAATAAGAGGAAATTGCAGGAGCAGTTTTCCAAACTCTCTGCCAGAACATAAGACATGCAAGAGGAATTAACTGCACTGAACCTTCAGTTTTCATACATAGTTAAAAAGCCTAGTTTTCATTTTGTGAATGGAGAGTAGTTGTATTGCTCTGGTCTGTGTCTGCATTTTCTCCTCATTGTAATCTGATCTATTACAATAATGACAAAAATTCATGTCCCTTTAACTAGATGTTTAGACGTGTTGATGAGATTTGACATACATAATGTTGTTGTAAGCCATAAATAAAACATTGTATTTTCAATTCCTTTTTTTTTGTGGGTAAGCAACAGTGATTCTCAGTTAAGCTTCCAGGAGCATTCTAAAATGTCATAGTTTTTATAACTGAATTTTAATTGTTCCAAATGTTTTGATGCAGGTGCTTTTGAATTTTTTGACCTTCATTTCTTCTAAATCTGTTTCCCTTTATGCATTTACTGTTTGTTTAGACACAGCTACTCTCTTTCTTTTCACCCCCATAGTAAATTACACTCATGGTAAATGTGATATTAAGTAGTGCAATTGTTGTCCTATAAAGGCTACAGCAGCCACAATACAAATTGTCAGGAATCTGAAGAAGATTTTATATAAAAAAAATTCTACATTAGTAAATCATGTATTCCTTATTCCATACACTTGCTTTGACTATGATACTTGACAGAAGCTTACCAGCATCTACTTGTTAGCCAAATAAACACACAGCTCTTAATGCTTAAAAAAATAACATTTCACATGGGTAATAAAAAAAAAAAAGCATCACTTTATTTCAAATAGGCAGCAAATTGGCTGTGCAACCTCGATGTGATTAAAATTAAGGATAACACTGCAGACAGGAGTCAAATATTTGTGGTGGCCAGTTTGCTTTGTACTCACACTATCCCATCTTAAAAGCAGCATTGCCAGGAAAATGTAATCTAACCGCTAACCAGCCACTTAAAGGAATATTGCTTTCCGCTCTAATGCCAATAAGAGGCGATTGTGGAAATGCACACGTTCAGCAACAATGCTGTTATCAGGGTAGAATTTGAACCCGAGTGCCCTGAGCAGAGACAGCATTCTTACCAAAGGATAACCCCAAATATGCCATCCACTAAATTTTTTTTTTTTTTTTAATGTTTAAAATTACCACCAAAATATTTGAGTTCTGTCAATGCATTACTGTTGGATATCAAAATAGAGGTTTTAAAAAAAAAAGTTCTATTTAAATGAAAAAGGTAAAAGTGGAAGATTCATCAGAACTTTCAACAAAACATTTGGCTTTGAAGTAAGAAAATTGCAAAGAATCATCAGTGTACTGTGATAGTACAATTTGCTTATTTAACCACAAAACATTTTCTACATAAGTACAAAGGAAGCTGTTGTAATAATAAAATGTAAAAAAAATAAATTAAAAAAAAAAAACTACAAAAAAAGGTGGAAAAATGTCCTTGGTGTTCCTGAGTACACTGTAGAAGGCTATAGACTAAATCTGTGTGGTTTTGACAGCTAAAGGCAATAGTGTGGTAGGTCTGTTTATGGGCATTTTCTGTCAACACACTGCTTTCCTCCTTCCTCATATTCCTGCTTGGAGATCCACATCTGTTGAAAAGTACCCTTTAAAAAAAAAAAAATAATTTCTCAGTAAGGAAAAAGTTCCTAATGTTCTTTTTATGTTTCATGATAAATATGATGTTTAATGATCTATAATAAATACATGTACATAAATAAACCCTAAATTGCTGGAACAATTTTATAAAAAAACAAAACAAAAAAAAACACAACCTGACCACAATTCACATTTGAGTTCTATTGGTTTTACATATGTATGTGTCTGAGCTTATTTTGATTAGATCTGCACAGATCACAGCTTCATTGTTGACCTTTTATCATCAAACTTACCAGGGAAGCCAGTATGGAGCCTCCAATCCAAGAACTGAACCTGCGTTCCACTGTGGTGTTGTTTGCTATTAGTTTCAGACGCATGCTCTGCATTTAAAAACACAAAATGTTAAAATGCCTTAATCTTAGTTAACTCTCTTGAAAAGCAGTTAATTAAAAATACCACCTTAAACACAATTTTATATTTTCTATGATGTCCGACAAGTTTCGGCTTGGAGAACAGATGTCTGGTCCTTCCTTTCTGATAATGTTTTAAGTGTCTGTACTTACAGGAGGAGTTTTCTGGGATAGCTCTCTGTTTAGCCGATCTGTGAAGCCCTGTATGAGTGTGTTTCCACCTGCTACTGTCACGCTGCCATACAGACCCTTGAGCAAACATAAAACAAATTTAGAAAACCAAAAACAAAACATTACTTGTACAGTAGTTCTCCATCTTACAGATAACAATTTATCAATCCAAACACTTCTAAACTTCTTTTGCTTATGCTTAAAACTACTGCTCCACGTCCTAAAAAAACAAATAAAAACAGATCTTATTGGTTGACATAGTTTGATACAGACATGGAAATTTTGCAAGCTTCCAGCAAGCAGTTTTTAATTAAGGATTTGTTTTTAATAACAAATATCATCTATCTTAACCCTTTGCTGTCCTATGTTGGACCTGGTCCGACATTGCAATCCCTTTCCGGTTCAATGTCGGACCCTGTCCGACATCACCAAAAAGACAGGTCTCTAGTCGTTTTTTCTCAGGAAAAAGCCGAGAAAACCATTCAATGGCCGAGTGAGACTGATAGTTGCCGAGAGAAGCAGAAAAAAAAAAAAAGAAAGAAATGGACCTCTCTCATGAATACAGATAGCCCCGGCACCACGTAGATAACACTGACAAGCACAAACAAGATAGCTGCTTCTGCATCCAGCGCTCAAAGAATATCACAGACATTTGCAGAGCTTTTTTTTTAGATGTTATAGTAATAAAATAATGACTTGGATCGCATTATTGAGGAGTTTGGTGATAAAAACGAGTGATCAGGAGATGATTTATCGGTATGTACTATTATTAAGACGTATGTGAAAAATATAACGAACAAGGGGTGGGGAGGGGCTGGAGATGCAGTACTAAGTGTCCTGTTGATATGCAGTGCCTTTCAAACCTGTTTTACTGTGAAAAAAAACACTTTTAAACAACGTGTCTAAAATAAACTGCGCGTGCGAAAATAAATTGGACCTGACGCCTGAGACGCGCAGAATAAATGGACCGCTAAGGGTTAAAAAACCACCAAAATGCAGCGCTGCCTTGGTTTTGTACTTACAGGTCTGATATCAATATCACACATTCCAACGCTGGTGGTGACCACATGGCCGACACCCAGCATGGTGTTTCCAGACAGACCCTGAAACAAAGATTAGGAATTGAAGAACTGCTGCTAGCATTAAAATATAAAGAAGAACTCAGCGTGGCAATCGTGGGTCAAGCAGGATTTACCTTCACATTTGAGGGATCGAACAAGCCTTCTGGAATTTTCAATCGCTCTGCTCCAAAGTCACAGTTATAGCCATTGGGCAATTCATAATGAACTGTAGGCATCTGTGCAGCCACTCTAGGGAGAAAACAAATAATTCAGAATGTGTATTATTCTACTTGTCACTGCTTTTTTTTTTTTTTAATCAAAAACAAGCAACTCAAAAAGGTATTATTTTCAATAACGTTCTGAGGAAAAATAAGACATTGAAAAAATATACTTATTTTGGACAGTGAACTTAATGGGTATACATTCTTGAAAAAGAAGTTAACGTGTAGTGTTAACGATGGATGGTCCTTACAGGTCAGCAATGTGGAGAATAAATGCAACATGACATGTTGTATTGCTACATGGACTGTACTTGTCTATAGCTCTCAAAAAATAACAACGAGGACAAAAGTGCTCTTACTGCTCATCATAGGGAGAATCCGAGACTTGTAAGGCTGAGGCTTGGAAATCCTGGATCACAGTCTAAAGAGGAAAGAAATCACTATTAGGAAAATGTAACATTTTACTCAGTGTATAATTATACAAGCCGACTAGCTGCACCTACCGAGGTCCTTGGGCTTTTAGTATATACTGTACGAAAGTGTGTGCACAAACCCACTTTTTTTTTTTTATCCTAACTTAACAACGTTCCAATGGATCTGTACTTACATTACACATGTAGTTATGCCAAGACCTTGTCACTTGAGGTAGTTTTTCTTTCTTCTTCCAGTTAGCAGTGGCTCCTTCTCGTACAGGTTCCTAAAAAAGAGAAAACGCTACAGTTGGCAGTTTGTTGTCCATTCATGCAAGTCTTTTTAAATAAGTCATGCAGCATCATAAGTAGTTAGATATGATTTATGTACAGGGAGTTACATTTCACATAAACCTTAATGTGATGGAAAAAAGAACATCCTATTCAAGTGCCATCATATACAGTACTAAATCTAAAAAATCTGAAATGAACAAAATGTAAACACAAAACAGTGTCATTTTATTGAACACACAATGTATATGATAGCCTAAATGGTGAACGTTCAGTAACATTTACTTTATAGAATACCGTAGCCTAATTTAAAGGTTTCATTTCCCCTGCAAATTGGGATAATTAATTTAAGGCATCCAACTAACTCTAAGCACTAGGTCATTTTTGTATGTATTGCTGGAAGCTGCTTCCATAAGACTATGTGATGCACTAGGAAGATTGTTATAAATTAATGACACACTAATTTATTCTCAGATTTGATTTAGCTCATTATAGTCCACCATCCTTTATAGCAGTGATTTTCAACCTTTTCACCTCAAGTACCAGTGTTTCCAACAGTGACCATCAGATGTACCAGTAACTATGTGTAATCTTAAACTGCTGTTGTAAAGCATGACCTACCCGATTACAACCAGGTTTGTTGTGTCTGTACTCACTTGTTTGTTGCCTGATTCTGCTGAACGGTTAATCTATGCAGCTGGTGACTGCAATGAACTCAGCATGTTTATATTTTAAATATTTTGGAAGTGCTGTGTATTGAATTGGTGACCAAAACTATTTTTATTTATTTATTTATTTTTTATTATTAATTTAGTGGTCGCAAATTATTTTTATTGTTTTCTCCCCAATTTAGTAATGTCCAATTATTTTTATGCTCAGCCCACCGCTAGCATCCCTGCGTTGACTCGGGAGGGGCAGAGACGAACACACGACATCCTCCGAAGCGTGTGCCGTCAGCCGACCGCTTCTTTACACACTGCAGACCAACCATGCAGCCACCTCAGAGCTATAGCGCCCGAGGACAACGCAGCCCTGTGCAGCTTACAGGCAAGCCCGCAATTCTTGCGCTTTTTGCTGCATTTCAGCCCTTCATTATTTTGGGCATTTTGTTAATGGCACCTGTGCAATACACAAACCTTAAGTGTATTTCTATTTGTTGCTGTTCTTTTTCTACGTTTATTAAATGCAACTGTTAATTTTAAGCAACTTTTTTACACAACAGTACTCGCATGTTTCATCACCCTCACAACTTTTTGCAAGAAACTGGGGTTCCCGTATTCTGCTGGTGTTAATACAGCACCTCTCTGCAGTTACAAGCATTTTTATTCGATCAAACTGTTACCGTCCTTCTCGCACTTCAGTTTATTAAAACATCTTATATGCGTTTTTTTGTTTGTTTTTCTACAGACAGACGCATTCGTAAATATTGTCACTTCCTTTAAAAAAAGGACATGCAGCATTTTTGTGCCTAACCCCCCAAAAAACAGCTGTCAAAATGTTTTTTTGTTTTTGCATTTGTAACCGTTTTAGTCGCAGTCTGGAGCCCTACATCATAATTTCTCATTTCTCTGTGATTCAGTGGTACAAAGAGACTGATGCATTACGATGTGCGACTGACAGAGCATTGTTTTTTGAGGAATCATGTCGTCATAAAGAACTGTCGGTGCGTACCAGTGGCAAGCCTGTCGCTTACCAGTAAAGGTACGCGTACCACAGGTTGAAAACCACTGCTTTATGTCTGTCCCTGTAATATCGCTTTTCCTGCTATAGGTGGCACTGCCCAATGCAGTATTTATCTGGAGAAGCACATCATACACAATCACATAACTAGAGCGAGACAGTACAGAGAATTCAAAAACAGCTCTATAGTATACTATTAAATTATTATTATATAAATATATGTTTCAATTAATTCGTTTTTTATTTTTTATTTGACTTTTTTCCATTTTATTCCAAAATATATCTGTACTCCATAAATTGGACTGCAATGTATGTATTTAAATGGTAAATGCCTGTTTATTACACTTCATCTGCAGAGCTTTTTTCTAAACCATATGCACTGGAACAATGAATACATACCCACCACCGTTCTCATATAAAAAAATAAAACACCCAAAAGTGAAATGAGATGAACCATCTCTGTAGTAATGGACTGAACTTACTTTAGCAGGTCTCACCTTTGAGGCAATCATGTAAGGAGGAACTATTTCAACACCTAATTCTTGAAATAGCTCTCTACATTGCATGCTGATGAAATCTCCAGCTAGAGGCGACTTTACAATACCTGAAAGAACAGCATAGTTCAGTCTTGAGAGCTTATACATATCCAACACAGATCTGCTATTTGACTGTGGTTTATTTTGCATCATGAATAAATAAGGTAATAAAAAGTTTTCAGCTCAGTGTATTAAAACTTAACAAAAATGTTTTGGCATGCTTAAAAATGTTGACTGTATTTTTTGAAACTATGTTTGAAGTTATTTTAAGAATAATATTAGGTATACAGTATTTACACATCAATAATTAGTAGAACCTCAATATATAAGAATGTATCAAGAATTAGTATATGAAGTTTAAATCAGCATGTACAAATTATAATCCCCCACTTCCTTGCTGCAACTCATGTTTTATGTATGTATTTGTTGTAAATATACCACTGCATCTCAGCAC
Organism: Acipenser ruthenus; assembly: GCF_902713425.1. Lineage (NCBI taxonomy): Eukaryota > Metazoa > Chordata > Actinopteri > Acipenseriformes > Acipenseridae > Acipenser > Acipenser ruthenus. The sequence continues at coordinate 11,564,662 of NC_081200.1, read as the reverse complement.
TGGTAGATAACTCTGGGGAAGGGTCAAGGACATAACACTAGTGGTCAATTAGAAATTACTGAAGGTACGCATCAGGTACATCTTTTAAAGCAAAACCAGGTTAACCAAAAACATTTCAGATGGTTGCAGATGGACAAGATTTAAAAAGATCTATCTAAATAATAATCTTTTGCATAAAAAGGAAACAGAAAAATGCTCCAGTTAAAACATGTTTCTTTAAAATAACCATTAACAATTCAAACAGTCAGTAAAAATCACAATTTGACAGCCTGTGACTGACAAGGTGACACTTTGACATGTGATAAAACTTTAGTTCTACATCCAATGTTTATGCCCCTTACATGACTTTGGTAACTTGAGATGATGGCATCATCTGTATTAGTAACAAGCAGATGGTTTTAGGCAAACAGCTTACCCTGTTGCAGCACATATCCATCGTGAACAGGAATGGCTGTGGTGTGTGTGGCTCCACTATCTAACACTAACCCTGTTGATCGCCCATTGGCAAATCTGATTAAGATACAGTTAAGGCAAAAAAATAAAAAAAACATTTTGGCGAGGACTCACAGCAGCCAGATATGATCCAATTGTGATAATGGTTACCAGTTTAGACATAACAAAATAAATGATACACAATGTTTTAACATTCATTACATTCACTTCAATGTCACAAAAAAAAAAAAAAAAAATAAGTATCAATGTCTGTGCTAATATGGAAATGAAACGTTACCTTTGCTTGATTTACAGTATCAGATAATGGACTTCTATTAAGGGTCATTATGAATAGGACCGTACAGCATCTGATTTATTTAGAAGCAGATCATATCGCAGTCTTCAGTAACTCCCAGACAGGGACTTCCTAATTGAACTACCATTCTTTTAAAACAAGATGGTATTTCTAATCATTCTACTACTTTATTGCTGTGGCTTCACATTGTTGACAACATAACTGATGATGGTGTGACTACTAAGTGCTTAAAACAGCAGTGTCCCTAATCATGTTACATTTTAAACCAAATACATAAATTGATGTGGTAACTGTTTAGTGCATTCTGTGCACAGTACATGCAGCCAAGACATTAGAAATGACTCCTTCAAGCTCTATTACAGCCCAAGAAGCAAAACAGAAATTGAGAGAGGGAATTCATCTCCTTTTCCCAAATGGTGCATTACTGTATACCGATAAGCCACAATGGATAAAAAGTCTTCTGTGCAACAGTGAAAATGTCCCTTATTTGAACTACAATGTGCCATTTCATAACCTCTGTAAACAATAAGGCACACACAATTGTTCCTTGATTGCGAACTTTCATGACATCACACAAAGGATACGATGAGAGGACTGCTGTTTTACACAGGAAGAATGCAGGGATGTTGTAATGTTCAAACATCAGCTCGGTCAGCTTCTCCCTCTTAGTTCGCGTATTCCACTGTGTCAAAACAAGCGAGCACAAGTAAATAAAAGCACTCTGCACATTTAAAATGGAAAATGAAATCCACACTCCGAGGAATATCCTTTCGTGATAAACGCAATTTAAACTTTCAGTGCAATGTCTTTTTGTATTAATGGGAAGTTCCACAATGATCTAAGTCAGGGTTGGCCAATACGTGGATTGCAAAAGATTTTCGGTGGATCTCGGGACAAATCAAAACAAGCACTAGCATATAAGCATACAACAGTTTTTGTTTCGGCTGATGGGCCTTCTGTGTCGTCCAGTAGCACAGATGAAAATATCCCAACAGTTTCTGCATATGAGACTAACAAAATGCTTGTGCAAATGCACATTTTAACTTAGGCACACGTATGCGACTAGAAATTCCTAAAGGTTGACTATAAGCAATAAACGGGATTTCTTTTTTCAGCTGAAAAGTATAAAACAAAAGAAAAAAAAAAACCTTACAGTTGTATCAACTCATAGCTCAATCATAATGTATACTGGGAATGTAGTTTATTGGTGTCCACTGCCCACTGTTAATCACACATTAAAAACTACAAATCCCAAACCCCGCCAATTTCACCGATTTATCAGTGAGATGGCTACTCGTTTCCGGACAGTTTGTAAAACCAATATGAGGAAAATAATATGTCTTTACAAGAAATGAGCAATGCAGGTATGTCAGAAGATGAAAGCGAACAGGGAACTTCGAGTTAGTTACAGCGTGTTCACCGTTGTAAAATACAAGTTCAACCAACAGTGGCTAAAAGATTTCCCCTGGCTTAAATTTGACATTGTTAAAAAAAAAATCCATGTTTTGCACATTTTATCAGGATGCAGGGGAACTGATGGCAGGCAAGACTGCATTTAACAGGGAGCCAGAAGTTCAAACATGAAAATATATTAAATACAATGCTTCGAAACGGCACGCAATGTGCGGAGAGGCAGACCATCCTATCACCATAAACAGGCACGAAGCACATTCTGAGGAACATGCTACCATGTTAATGCAAAAGTACAGAACTGCACAAGTGTTATGTAAGAAAGGAAACAAAAAAAAAAAAAAAGATCTGTAGATATTCAACAATACATTTGAGCAAAAATTGTATTAGTATTATTTTTTGTGTGTATGTCTGCCCCTAAATTTTAAATATTACGTTTTTGTTGTTGTGGTTGTTTTGTTTTATTTTATTATTGATATTACGTATTGGACACTATTATATTAAATCCCGCAAATAATTGTTGGTCATAGCTTACTGGTGGATCACAGAGCCCATTGAGATCCACCAAAATGGATCGCAGTGTTTGGTGTATTGGCCACCACTGATCTAAGTAGCAACAGTCACAATAATGCAGCAATGCAGCAGTGCAGTATGTGTTTTGTACACACTTTGGAGTTGCATAACTTAGATAGAACACCAGCAACATGACACACCATCCCAACCTTTTGAAAATAATTTAAAAAATATATATATAACAAGTGTATTTTGATGTAACAGGTGTACAATGAACTAGCATGTTTTGTAAAATCAAAAGATTATTATTATTATTTATTTCTTAGCAGATGCCCTTATCCAGGGCGACTTGTCGTAAACAAAAATACATTTCAAGAATCCCAGTACAAGTAATAATACAATTAAGAGCAAGATAAATACAATGACTTTGGTTCCAGCAAGTACAAGTATGACAAAATACAATTCAATAACGGAGCAGATAACAGTGTCAGTGATAGTTACATCAGGATATAATTAAATACAAAGTACTACAGATTAAATAACATAAAACTTACCGGGGCTTCTGACATTAGTACAGGGTGCATACTTGCTTCTGATTTAATATGCATCTTATACGTGTGATCTAAAATGGCTTGGAAACTGTCCCAGTCTTCAACTAGAAGGACAAGAGGGGGTCAAATTCTACAATTATGATCATTTTAATGTTCCGGCCAGGGAATTCACTCAGTCTGTGAGTAATTATTCCCAGTTCAAATAAAAATAATACAATTGATTCAGGTTTTGATCTACTCAGCACCTGTGCTGTATAAAAAACAATACATTTAAAAAAATAAAAAATAATATGAATAGCCTAGATAAAACATAATTCCAAACAGAAATCCAAAATATACAATTTAAAAATTACTGCTTAAATTGTAATGCTTGCATGTCTAGTGCTGTTGAAGGTTAAACAACAACAACAAAAAAAACACTAAAAATATCAGATTTGACTATCTTCACCATCTAAAAATACCAGCAATTGATGTCAAAATCTATTTTCCCCATGGATAAATTTAGCACACAGAGATAATGACACTGTGCATGGCTGATGTCATCATCAGCCCCCCAAATACTTGAAACCTCTGTTCAAATGTCCTTATGAATTCTATACTTACAATTCTGTTTAATAAATGATAGACATTAATAGCATAGTTATTCAGTGATTAAATCAAAATACCCTTCAAACAGTGGCAACCTTCCTTGAATGCTATTCACACCTGTAGTCGAATATATTTTAGTTCATCTCCATTATACAAAAATTGGATACCCAGCAAACAAAGCGTGCCATGTTTCATCTTCCAATAGCTTGATGCAGCTGCAACTGCAGACACCAAAGACGGAAACCACTGCAACAGCTTCAAATGCAAAGGTAAATGTAACCTTAACCTGGCAGTTATGTACACCTGTTAGCAGAACTTGGACCAATTTTCATTTTACAGCAAAAACAAAGTATGGCATCGCTAATGCACCAGATCACACAGATTACTCTTGTTTATAACTATAGATTGCCCAGCGGGAAATAAAAAAAATTAAAAATAAAAAAAAGGTCTGTCTGTAGCTAAAACAGCTGTGTCATTCTGTACTATGTAGTGCATGCAATTTGGCCTGTAACAAGAAATATTTTAGTTTTGAGATTAGCTAAAATGTAAACTTACTCATGCCGTTTTTCAAGGGCGACATGACCTCCATGTTCTCTCTTGCTACCCTCAGTGCATTGGTATCAATGTAGTAGGAGGTGCCTCCTTGTTTACTTTTGTCTCCATCTGTCTCCATTGGCGTGCTCCCGTCTTCCCTGTCCAGCACCATCCCAATGTGTGTTGGGAAATCTGCCTGAAAACATGACAGGTTGCGAACAGGGGGTTCATGAGACAATACTGTATTAAAATCAAAAACCTGATGAACAGACAGATCATTTAAATACCCATCAATCAAGCAAACACCTTGCCAGTGACAGCAACATACCAGCTGGGTGGTTGCAGGCCAAGTTTTAATGAATGCATGAGAACTCATCGTGGAAAGTTGGTTGCAGTAGAACAGCGTCAGTAACTTCCTTACCTTTGGGCAGTCCTCGCCTGCATATCCGGCTCTCACTGTGTAAGACCCAATATCAAAGACAAGAGCACCAACCTCATCTGAAAAGAAACAATCTGGTTTACTTCTGGAATCAAGACTCAATATTTCTTGACGGTTCCATATTAACTTAGCACCTGAACAGGGATGGAAGCAAGACCCCCTCCCATTGCCACAGCTTGTAGATTCTACTTGAACTTGAATAAACATAGCTCAGGTGTGTCCATGACAACATTACAACCACTGTACAGTTTGCGCATGTAAAAATGTAAGTATAATGTATGCTGTGACAAAACCAAATCTTATCAAAATTGGATAAGCAGTCCTCCAGATAAATGTAAAAATGTAAACATGTGTAAAGGCAGACCCTGGGTACTTATCCCCAGTCCGTTACTTAAGCCTGCGTATTAAGTGGTGTTCTTGATGTACATTATTGCATATGCATTCCCAGCAGGGGCTAATGAAAGACAACAGAGAAGAATAACAGCAAACAGCTCAGAACCAAAAGCATAACTGTGATTGAGGAAAGGGTTCCATGTTGTGTCCATGCAAAGTAATACGTGTAACTCATTTCAGCATTTTGAGAAGGCATCTGCAAAAACTATTCAAAAATTGCCTTTTTTCGTATTTATTTTATAACGATTACTGGCCCTTAACTGAAGCTTTCACGCTATTTTACAAGTATTTTAACTGTTGGTCATCAAACCTCTACTCTATACACATCCACCACGATAACAAACTAGTAGTACGGTGAGCATGGTTTCAGCTTTGTACAGGAGGAGAGCAGATAAACTAAAGAGCAACTCACTAATATTAATACACGTGCTAAGTAAAAAAAACAAACAAAAAAAAAACATTACTGTGTAGACCATATATTGTGGGCATTTAAAGTTCCATTAAATGATTTATCAGTACGATAAACCACCATCTGCGTGCATTTCTGGTTGGGTTTAAAATAAAATACAGTACAACTAAAAGACAAAACACAGCGTGTTCCAGTTACCGTGACATCAGTCATAGGTCACACCAGCCAGCTGTGTAGAAAAATTGAATCTCGAAGTGCAGTTAAAAAACAAAAAAATGCACTTTGTTTACATAGCTCCTACCAGAGAAAGCAGCATCCCGATATACCAAGAATATATATATATATATATATATATATATATATATATATATATATGTGTGTGTGTGTGTGTGTGTGTTAAAGTTGATCAAAAATGGTCCTAAGTTGAACCATGCACGGTGGACAAGTGTCGCGCAACCAGGCCCGTTCTGCGGTGCTATAGAGACAGTTTATCGGTATCACGGACAATGTGGCGCCTTTCCATTCATTTGTTCCTGAATATACTCACCTCCCCCATACACTCCTCCGCTCATCTTGTCCGATAGTTGTCGGCAACAAACTATTATATGTTATACATAAATTTGACAATACAACAACACAAACCCTCCAGTTTTCCTTTTTTTTCCAACAATAGAAATTAAACCCTCTTCACTAAATTCAATGGAAGCAACCTAACCAACGAACCATCAAGACCAATCGGAGCTAATCAGAATCCAAGAATATCACTCTACCCGCCCCCAAGCCATCTCTTAAGACCTGTAGCCAATGCTACTTCTATGGAGGCGGGTTTTGTGTACGTCACGACCAAGGTAGGTTGAGGGAAAGCGAGAGAAAACTACTTGATAAATAATTGTAATGATTCACATACTTTTTTTTCCCAATTTAACAAACCATGAGGTTTGGATTTATTTTCAATTGGTTTATAAAGAAGTCACCATTAGTCTGTAATAATAATACAAAAATAAACAAATCTAGAATTTCTGCTGTCAGAATTGTCTGATTTCATATGTTATTCACTTGTATTGCATGCATCAAAATTCTGACAGTGGAGTTTGTAATGACAGAATATACTGTAGTACCATCTGTCAAGTTAATGTTGTACAGTACTGTTCCAGTGGACATTTCTGACCACATGGTACAGGAAAATGATAAAGTAATGATACCCAGTAGGAATTTACTACTTTTACAGACTGGTTTTGTTTTAAATGTCAGCAGTTCATAATCTCTGGTACTTCACATTTTGGAGGGTGTTATTGCTATTATATGTCCATTGAAATATGTAATATTAATTTTCTTTGTGCTTAAATGTACATTTGTGATGCATTTTAGGTTTTGTACGATCAACTGGGATAAAGTACTTCCTTAAACACACACACACACACACACACACACACACACGCGCGCACACACATATACTGTATCTCCTTGTGGTGTGTAAGGATTACTTCCAGGTTCTGGTGATGAGATCTCAGGATGGGTAGCAGAGATACAGACAATTTTCACCAATTCACATATAATGCTCCCTGGCACAGCATTTGGAATAGGCTGGTGTACTTGTGAGCTTAAACTGGCTGTAGACACATTTTTTCTTGTAGTCTTAGTGATATTAATTAAGTCAGGGGTCTAGTTACCGAAGATATAATTTGCTAATTGGAACCATATGGGAGTCCTGGTTCAAGCAACTAACTACACTGTATAGATAACAAAACATTTGCATATTATTAACAACTCCCTGTAAGTGTCAAAAACTATAAGAAGTCATTTTTTGTGGGTTTTTAAAAACATCTTTATCTGTATTATTATATATAAAATAAAGAAATCTGACCACAGTAAATACAAAATGAACAGATATGCATATGGAAGACCAGATGTCATACAGTTGTGGCTTATTATTTGTATAACAGACTCACGGTTAAAAGCTGTTTTGAAACATGAGAATAAACTCCAAACCCTCTTTAGAATTAGACTAGAAATGTTTTATAAATACAAAACCTTACTTCATTACAGGCTTTCGCAGACATTTGTAATAAGGCCCTGTTTCTTATTGGGGCCTGCTTTAATAATTTTACACTATATCGATCCTGCAGGTTCACCGCCTCCCCAGGACTATTTTATTGACCCCCTTTAAGAAATACAATCAGTCCATGTAAGAGCTATTCTTTTAGACCATCTTCTGTTTACATCAATAAAATTGAGCTATGTCATACATCAAAGTTATTACAAAATATGTCAGGGCCATAAATATTGCAAAATGTCCCCTAAAATGTGTGGTAATACAAAACTCTGCCATATTACAATACAAGTCAATGTGTATTGAAGGAACACCTAAAATGCTGCTCCTTTAAGAAATGTCATGGCCTCATTCCCTTCCTCCTCCTTCTCTGCTGCCTCACTGTGGATCAGCTGTCCGCTGGTGTATTACAGCCTCTCTTGGCATCATCCCCACCCACTCTGAACGCTGAAGCAGAACTGAAACCAGGCACAACTCTGCTTGAAATCAATTAACAGACTAACTGGAAAACACCTCTGTACTCTGGAATACAAGATCACAAAAGTAGGTACTTTCTTATGTTGGCATTATATGGTACAGTATACCACAGGTTGTGTATCATGTTTATTTGTATTTTTATATTGAATCCCCCTCCTGATGTGAACCATCGCAGGCTAATATTATGTAATTGATTGTTGCCTGTTTTATGTAGCATTCTGCATTGGGAGTTGATTCAGATTGTGATACTATATATTCATGGCAATGCAAGCCCTGTTCTTTTCAACCTCACTGTGCTAGACATGATGTAAGGTGTGGTGCAGTGCTTGACAATAAGGCAGTTTGTTACTGGGGTTCACAATCCCACAGCCAGTGATACGACTGAAGATTTTGCTGTATGTATGCTGTGCAGTGTACATGTACAGTTGCCTTTGAGACAGTTACTGTAGATTTATGATTGTAATTCTTTGCTTATCAAGCCTATCAGGTTTCGTGATGATATTCCCCATTGTTTTGCAACAGACTGTTATACAGAGTGAATAACAACAGATGTGTCAAATGTGCAATGTACTGGTGTTTACGAACTGCAGCATTTTTCCCTGAAATATTTTCATGTAGCATCTAATGAGATAGATCATTCTCATTGTCTAACTTATGTTTCAAACATATACAATATACAGTATATCACACCCCAAACTGCTTCTTCACCATATACATATAACTGTGTCCATCTGGCTTTGGGGGTGTGATATATGTGTGAAACATTACATATAGTGCAATATATACACAGAACCAAAAGTAAAAAGAGGTAAATGGTTTAATAAAAAGCTTGTGCTAATAGTAAATGATCTTCAGTCTTTAAATTCAAAGGGACTAACAGAGTTGTCCTCTATCGAGTGTAAAGGATTATAAATACAGAAAATATATGTTTTTAATATCAGAAGTTATTTTTGAGAATGTTTGTATCTATAGCTGCATTGTTATATTTAAAATAAAGGAATTTGACCACAGCAAATACAAAATTACCAGATTTGCATATAAATCACTGTCTGTAAATTGCTCTGACCAATGGCCCCACTGTCAAGCAGGAAATCTAGAAATATTTTGGCAGCTTTTGAATGAGTAAAAAGAGACAGACAAACGGGACATGAAAACAGCATTTGAAATGCATCAATGATAGTGTTCCGTTTTTAATTCGGTTTATATTCTATACACCAATAAGGTTATCATCTGGGTCAGTCTATGAGCAACACCAGGATTGAAGAAGATCCGAGAGACATTGCTTTAGTGAAGCAGGCTTAATTGACCATTTACGGCACAAGAAATATTATATAAATTATATATTAAAAAAACACACACACAGATAATACTTAGGCCAGACCACCTGGCTATATTTAATTACTTATTTGTGTCTCTATATAAATGTCAAAACTGGGTTCAGTATTATATATGAAACTCAGTCAATTATAAACATAAGCAGTTTCTTTAAACAAAGCATCATGGAAAATTAGGCAGCTTTTTAGATGATTTGCAATGTGAAACACTGATGTTGTTGTCCAAACCTTTTAGCTCCCATATAAGCTGAACTTTTAGGTCAAGTTATTGTATCATGCGGGCCTTTGCTGTATGATTTATAATGGCAATGCAATAGTTCTGTACTATAAAATAGCGGCTACATTTATATTATGCCAATGTTATCACAATGGAAAGACAACTGATGCATGCTATCATATCAGTACCAGGCAATGTGATCAGCCACTATGCATTATTTTTTCCATTGTATTGTCGAATAGTTCTGCGCTTGTGTCTTCCATTGTATTGCCAAATAGTATATGCTGGTATTATAATGGGATCCTTACATGTGTCTTTGTAAGTAAGTTTTTTTTAGTTTTTTTTTTTTAACAATATTGTGATTTCTTCTTTTGTTCCTGAATTTGAGTTCTAGTACTGTATCAGCTGTTATTGTGATACTTGCTGCCAAATGATGGCATTTCTTTAAGATCGTACAGTGACAGTGTCGCTTTTATTGGCCAACAGTAGCATTGGGCTAAGACAAGTGGACACTTTGAATAATACATGAATCAAGAACAAAGATGTTTGAAAGATGTGACATAATATAGAACTGATCACATGCATGGGAACAAGTGGCTTTTTGAAAGTGATCTGAAATGAATGCGTTTAATTGGCCTTCACTTTTTAATGGAATCCATTTACCCTCCAATCCAGCCATCTAGCCATTAGAAATATACAGGTACAGTGTATACTGTGGTATTGAAAAAAAAATAATGTCAGAGAACATGGGAGGCTTCAAAACACGAGAATAAATATAATCTTCAATACCACTACCTTTTTGTCTGGTCAATTTATTTATTTTTTGCTGTGATTATTACTGTAGGTTCCAGCTGTTTTTAACAAGACTACTTGTAGAGACTCCATGTTCTCAGTTATGTGGCGATTACTGCATTGATAATAATGATGTGACCCATAAGAAAAAATACTATAGTAAAGCTCAAAACCCTATAGTTTCTTGTAGTATGGTTATTATTTCAGCACATATTGTAATAATGTATATTATAGGATAACACTTTGGATGGCACTATAGTATTTTTTATATGGGGAGAGATTCTCTTTTACAGTGTGTTGTATGTCAGGTGTTAGTTCTTTATAATGCCCATTCTAGTGAAGCTGGTTATGTAATGGAATAATTTCTCCACATATATAATGTATAAAGCAGGATAGACAACTGTAAATTCGATGGACACAATGCTGTCAATTTATTTTTGCAGTCTTGCTGATGTAGTTATTAGAAGATAAGGTGGGGATCTCATGGTGCTTTCCTTTTGATAAAAGCGGTAGGCGTTTTATGCTACAGTAACACAACACTTCTGGGAAATGCCTTATACTATAGGCTGTGCACAAAAAAACAGCCCATGAATTGACTCATAAAAGTAATTTCAAGCCGTGTCAACGACCTCATGGTTTCCAGATTTAGTTTTAAATAAATATTGCATTGTAACTATTTGCAGTACCTGTGTTACATGATGCAATAATCAAACTCTCTGCCCTTAAGTCTGAGAAACGACATGCAGTATTCAAAAAAAAATAAAAATCCTAATTGATCTTGTACAGTACATACACTTTGCAGCTCTGACTGAGTATCTGAAGGGTTTTCGACCTATACAGTACTAATCATAAATAACTGTGCTAGGTGAATAATTGGTAAATTCACATGTGGTGAATCACAATCATGGTTTACAAGGACAGGTGTGTGGATAGATTCCTAAAGTGCATCATGTGTAGGACTTGCATACCATCAAAGAAATTCAGATATTATCCACATAAACTTGTTTGAACTCTAGCTTAATCTCTGTCAAGAAAAGAGAGCAAGAGAGAGAGAGAGAGAGAGAGAGAGCGAGAGAGAGAGAGAGAGACAGAGACAGAGAGACACAGTAAATCTGAGTCTCGTGCACTTTATGTCACTTCAAGTACGGCTTTTTCGAATTATACATTATGCATGGCAGTTCCTGATCTCAGTGGTATTTTTCCTACCTACTTGACGTCAGTTGCCATTTGCGAGGGTTGCCCGGGTAACGGCCAACCACCCCTGGAGATATGTCTGGTGGATAAGACAATGCTGATTTTTCCTTTTTAGACTTTTTATGTATTTAAAAAAATTCATTAGTTTTTAATCAGATTACAATAGTCCTTATGTGTGCATATGACCGCCATGCCATGAATTGTTACATTTTTTTTTCACTGCAGTTTGAAATTTTTTTTTTTTTATGGCCTACATGGTTTTCCTTTGTTTTCAAAGGTAACAGTTTATTTAAATGTATATTAAAAGCTATAATGAAAAAGGCAAGGACACTGGTGTACACAAGCTGTCCTTTTGCCATTGTCTACTGTGCATGTAGTCTCATTGACTTGTGCATTTTACAGTATGTGTATGGCACCATTTTTTCATTTCAAAACCAAGTGTTAAACTAACATACTATTCATTCTTACATTCATAAAATAAAACAATGACATACAGCAGATCTTAAATCTAATCTAATAATATATAGCAACCTTCTGCAACAGCAGACCTAGATTGTACAATATATTTTTGACTTAGTATCCATCTAGTATGAATTAGTCCAAAAGATGGTGTAAGAATGTATATTTATATGTGTTTGTAATATGTCGTTCTTCAAATCTTTTATTATTATCACTATACTGTATTATTCTCTTTCAGTACATTTTATGCTTTTATCACATTTATTGGACCACTGAATGAATAAAAACAATTATTTAGTTGTAATGTTTGTTATTTGATCACTTTCGCTTTCACAACATACAAAGTGGGGTTAAACCAATCATTTTAAAGACTAAAGACATTAGGAGGGACTTAAAATGTATTTTGAGAGCAGTCCCTGTCAACAAAGGATTCTCGTTTTTCTGTGAGGAAACGATACACAAAATCAGTGTGGATGCAGCTGACTTTCCTCTTTATTCTTACATTTGGTCTCTTTTTAATGAGTGGTAATTTCGGACCTGGAAAATGTGGTTTTGCGCTCTCAAAGAGAGTTTAGCAGCATGGGTACAAAAGGTTATCTGCCAGGGAGCAAAAGGCAATTGAAATGCAGAAAGGGTACCTGCTCCAAGCTGCAAAGCTATTTTTAGCATCAGCTGCATCTTTTTTTTAGAAATCAAGCTATTGATGTTCTATTTTTTCCCAGAGTGCTGATTTTCTTTTTCTTTTTTTTATTTCTGAAGCACTGTGTAACTGAAGTTGAATTTGGGAGGCATCTTTGCAGCAGATTCTTGACAAAGGTTCTGTTGGGTGAATTATTCAAAATTCTTAAATAAAAAGGTAACTAGAGAATAGAATAAAAGGACATGATTTCTCAAGCATATTTCATAAAGCCACAAAACAAAGCAGAGTGTATGAGGAGTGGAATTATATTTCCAGCTTCTATATGCTGAGGCTGTGTTACCCCACCCAGAGTATTAATAATTGAACAGGAAGACACCCTGGGCTCAGTTTTTGAGATGCAAGTGGATTGTGAGTTTAAAAAAAAATAATCTCAGAGTTAAAGTGGCATTGGGTGATGGTCGAGGTTACACGAAACCTTTCTCCCTTAAAAATCTTTCTTGACTGCCAGGGATGAAGATGCATACAATAGGCAGCAAATCATATTAGTGTTTACATCACTATAGACGACACAAGCTGACAGGATACAGAGATTGCAGCAATGGCTCCTCGATCATTTTCACCTGCTTTAAATAAAATAAAAACTTTAAGAGCTGGGATGATGATCGGGAGGACATGTTTTCTTTCCCCCTTGTATGATTGGCACTTTAAGACCTGGAATTCCTGCTGATGGACTGTAGCATTAATATCTCCGCCCTTGCTGGCTTCAATCACCAAAAATATCAGTAAAGCTAGTACTGTACCCCAGACCTTCCAAAAATATCAAAAATATTCTTTATGGTGCTAGTGGTGGGGAATTTAAACTCCTTAAAAAACTGTCACATGATTTAATTAAGAAATATGTCCCACAAGCACAATTTTAGTCTAAATGCTATCCATTTACTACCAATGTAGAAAGAGTGTGTCATTCTCCCAGTGAAATGTGTGCACTTGTGACTGTTATCACTTTAATGGCATAATGTTTATGGTAGCCCAGCACAGATAACATTTTGAGAGGACAACTGCTCTTAGAAAAGGCTTGCTCGTTAAAATAATTTGAATATATTTGAACAGTTGACAATTATCTATTCAGGGATACCAAGATATTTATTAAGCAGTAGGCACTGCATTTTTAATTATTAATTCCGTTTGAGTGCAATTAAGCATTACTCCAGTTTAATGTGTATATTATGTATTTTCCTTAACCTAGGTACTACACATTCTGATAATCAATTGGAACAACTCATAATATTCTAATTTCCAACTGCACCAGGTTTCTCTGGATAAACCTCGAAATATCACACACAACCACAAAATGTGCAATGTTTAATATTATGAGGGACAGAGTAAAAAGTTCTTATACTCATTTAATTTTAAAAAAAATAATTAATTAAAAGATGCTGTTGACACATTTTTGGAACATGTTTTTTGATTTTTAAATATGCGTGTTTTGTTCCTGAATCCCGAATGGATTGTTTTGAATTAGATATGATGCAGTTAATGACTAAAAATAACCATTACACGTAGCTACAAGAAACAAGCAAGCAAGAGCATGTGGTCCTGTGACTTGAATCTATGGCTGTCTCAGCGTCAGCTAAATGGCTAAATGCCCATAAAATATTCATATAGCCAGTACCGTACCTTTAAGTCCATTGAAAAACAATTATTTAAAATTCATGCATCCCTTTGAGGTCAAATCAAATTCCACAGATACAGTTTTGACTTATTTGAATCAAAATAGTTTTCAGTATTTCTTTTCAGGCACATGTTAGCCTTGCAGACACCTGCAGTGGACATTGATAGAGTTGTTCTTTCTTCAAGATAAAGAACTGGAATTTTTTTAAGGTAGTGTGCAATTATTTTGAGCAGTAATCACTTTGATGGTTTTATTAGGCTGACCAGAAGGAACTCTGGAATGATTAGCAGTATATCGCTCGAAAACTAAAAAAAAACATTTATAAGTGTTTTAGGTCTGTGTGTGCCACTGGCTATATGCCATGGACAAAGAAAAGTATTTTTAGATCAAAATAAGACATCCTCCCAGCTTGTCTTTAAAAAGCCTGGCTTCCTTCTTCAGGGAATGCAATGTTACCAAGGAAGGCAATAAAAAAAATAATTGCGGTTTCTTTTTGTGGTTTCATAAGTCCTGTCCCGCTATAAGGAATCTGGGGTAGGGTAACTGGTCAAATTCCACCCGCTTTTATTAGTCCCATCTGTGCAGTCAGGAATCCATATTTTTAGCTTTGGGTTGCAGTTAGTAATACAAAGCTTCTACTTGTATACAGTATTTCTTCCAGGTTGTGCAGCATGTTTTCCTATTTGACGCATCAGAAATATAATTGTATTGTAACCCAGTTGCTGGGTTCAGCTGCCACATAGCTTGAAGCCACTTCAATGTTTAAATCTTCACAAGATACAACTGATTGTGTGTAGATATTTCAGACATTTTATATCGGCAGACGTTTCATATCGGTTGAACTTTATCCAAGCAGTATCATCACTGGCTAGCCCAAGTCATGAAATCTGCACCAGTCTCAAGGAGATTTTCGATGTCTGGGTACAAGCTGTCATTGATTCACAAGGTGCATATGTACATGGACCAGCTGGTGTAAGGTGGCTAAGAACACTTCTGTAAAACTCCCAACCTTTTCTTACAAACATGGTTGGTTTGTTTGAAGTCTTGCAGAGCATCACTGTTGAATTGGCAATATAGAGATATTTGTCTCTCAAATTATTATTATTTAATTATTAATTAGTCATTTAGCAGACACTTTTATCCAAAGCGACTTACAGAGACTTGGCGGTGAACTATGCATCACAACTGCTGCTGCAGAGTCACTTACAATAGGACCTCGGTTTTACTTCTTATCCGAAGGGCAGAGCACAAGAGTGACTTGCTCAGGGTCACACACACACAGCTAAACCGGGATTAGAACCGGGAACCTCTTGGTAACAAGCCCCTTTCTTTAACCACTGGGCCACCAAACAATTCTGAGAAAAAAGTAATATTTAAGTAGAGAAACAGCGGGAACTTTTAGTGCAATTTGGTACAGATATGAAATATCAGAGTTATCTAAACTAACATATTCTCCTTGTTGTTTACATCAGTAACAGTAAGAAAAAACACAAATAATAAACTGTAGTATTTATTATATTCACTTGGAGTGTTGCAGGGGACAAGTTAATGGTTACACTCTGGTTTGCCAACTGTACTTAGACTGTACTTAGACTAGTTCTATACAAGGCACAGGGGTGCTTTTAACTTCTGATTTTTAAAAAGTCACCAGGATATCATGACTTAAAAGAAAAGAATATAAAAAGTTAACACCATTTAAGATAACCTATCTTCCAGACCTGTAACACATTGTTCTTTAAGGTCTCATGGTCTTATGGCATCTTTCGATTTCAACTGATGCTGCAGAGACCGCAAATTAGACAATTGGTTTGTCTTAAAATATCAAAAGACATAAAGTCTCCTAGCCGCGGGGTCGGAAACTGTCTGCTGCCCTTTTTACTAAACCAGACAGAGAAAATATTAGTCTAATCTTTGTACCTCTCCAGTAATGTAGCATGAATGCTTTGTACATTCTCGGATTGACGTCACTGGGCTTTTAGGAAGAGGCTTTGTTATTTCATCACGTGACTGGTTTAAAGAGGTTTCCCGATATAGCCTTGTGGATTACTCCAGAGAGTCACTGCAGGGTCCGCCCATGAACCACATTGCAAATGGTAGAAAATGAATCTTTTATCTTAGAAGTGGGACACGTCGGGCGGTATGTCAAGGGAATAAACCGATTTAAGCATTTTTATGATGGTGAGTGAAAGTGACATGCTGTAAAATCACCAGCCTGGTCCAGATAAAATACAAAAAGTGGGGAATGAAGCAAGAGCTATAAAGCATTACAAAGCAACCAAGCACTTTAACCTGTTTTAAGCTCAAGCCAAATGTCGGACTACCTTAATTTACTATGCCTAAATTTACAGTAAGCTTAGGTTCATAGCTATTGTGTGTAACATTACTTGGACATACAGCCACAGTTTATAATCCATAACTATAGCAAAATTGTAAGATATGTAGAAATAGTAAAAATAAATAGATTCTTGAGAAACTTTTCAATGAGAAGTAATTATTGAAGTTTTAAGGCCACATTCAGGTTCTTCCTACATAAAATAAATACATTCATTCATTTATTTAATACCATGTTATTTCAATGCCAGGGCAACCATTTTGTTTATAATCTCTACAATGCCACTCCACGACAGTCAATCATTATGGTAGGCCTTAACTGATATAAAAACAAAACCAGCAGGAAATACAATGTGATTTGTGTTGCTTTTGAACTAATAGAACTACTTAAAAATGTAACCGCTATGGACAGGACAGGTGTTTTAAAGCCAAAAGACATGTTACGCAATTCATATATTAAACCGCTTTCTCGTTTAACCTTTTAACAAGCAGAGCTCATTTAAAATTGAAGAGCTCTGGAGAAGATTGTGGGGACATCAGACGACTGTAGTAGGAAATGAAATGGAGAGAGCGGAGAGACATGTTTGGTAAAGAAGAGTGTACTTTGTTTGGAAACAAAATGAATCAAGAAGATTGGAAAATTAAAAATTAAGCTATTTGGGGAATGGGTGTTAGAACATAAAATGTACACTGTTATAGGCTGGCAACACTTCTTGACATTTCTAAATAAAGTTCAAGCTCTCTTTCCTCCACTGACTTCCCTTTATCCTGTTATACTACTATTAAAAATTCAACATGCACGTTTACTAAGGGCATTTTTTAAGTCCAACTGGGTCTTTATGGCCAGCTGTGACTCTTCTCTCCAGATCTCCCTCTCCCTCTTATGAGAACAAGCTTGTCCAGTTGTCACAATAGAATTGGTGAGCCTTTATCAATGGGGTATTTTTGCAATTAAATATTCAATGATAGAAAGCTTTACCTTGTTTTGCCATGTATTGTAATCAGTTGTTAACATTGATAATTGGATGTATTTTCAAACTATAACTATAACAGATGTGGCAAAGAAACAAAGCCGTTTGTCCACATTGCCACGTTAAGCATCCTTGTTCTGGTTTCAGGTGCTACTGGCATGATTTTCAAAGGGGCAACATAGGAAGTGTGTTGCTAGATGTTTTTATTGTCTTTCAAAATACACAATGTAAAATTTTAGAGCCCAATTCAATTAATTTTAGCTGGAAAAAATGAAACTATTAATTCACATGTTAAACGATTAACACATCGTTGATAAGGCATCAAAATTCTTTGTCTATAGTTGGAGGTAATGCATTTGGAAATTAGGTCTAAATTACTCATGCATACTGTACATTAAAGTGGTTAGAGGTCTTCAAATGCCGAGTGCCTAAAAAAGTGCCAGAGGTGCAATTCTATTTTATGCTTTTGAATATTTCTCTTACACAGGACGTCCCTCTGAACTACTAAAACCTTTAAAATGCTGTAGCTCTGTGGTAACTATGTCAACCAATCAAATTAAGCTGTATCTGTATGAAGTGCATCTGACCTATAAAGCCCACTGGAATTTGAGACCCAACTACACTTCTAAATGGTTGAACCCTATCTGATATAGCCCTAGCCCAGTAGCTAGATGCATTAGTCTGGAAGGCTGTTACATTGGACATTGTGTATCTTTATGGAACTCCCTAAGCAGAGCTATTAGGTTTTCTTCGACTCTTCTTTATTTTTAAAGACCTTCCCATTCTCCTATGCTTTTAGCAAATTGTTTACTGCTGCTGGCTGTTCTGTATAGCACTTTGAAATGATCTCTGGCTCTCTTATATACAATTTTTTTTTTTTTCTGTAGTGTACGTCACTGTTTGTTTCAGTTCCCACCTAATCCAGAATGTTTCTAAATTTGGATGACTAGATTGAGTTAATTCATTTTTTCTATCAATTCCATTTTAAGAATGATACTGTTAAACTCAGCCTGCAGGGTTCCTCTGTGTGTTAGGGAGTAGTGAGTAGAATCGTAGCACTACAAGAAGAATCCAGAGTTAAACCCCTTTTGAGCAGCTATAAGAACTCCAAAAGCTTAAAATAATGTATTTAAAATGAGCACGGAAGGATCTAAAGAAATCCATTGTGCAATACATGGTTCTAGAGCAAAGGTGCAGTGTCTTAGAATTCTTATGCCCTAAACATACTGTATTTAATTTAGAAAGTTAGTAAGATTCAACGACAATAAGTACTTCCCAATGTCTTCAATGTTAAAATGAGTTTTGTTTCAGATTCTGCAGCTCTGTGACATTCTGCAGCCTGCAGTTCATAAAACGTTTTTTCAAGAGAGTTAGTCCATTCTAATTTCACATATTTAGGGGTGTAAACCAAAGGGATACAAGAATGTGAACAAAAACCCATCTCAACATTGCAGACATTGAGAAAGACTTATTGTCGATACACTTGTCATTGAATTTGTCATTGAGGTTTTTTTTTATTAGTATTTCTAAATTTCCCACTATATTGAGTATTGTTTAGTTATGGATGAGACTTCATTCAAAGTATAAAAGTTGCTCAAGGGCAATGATAAGGTGAACCATGGCAATCCCCATGTGGATGAGAATATCAGAACTACCCCAAATGTCATTCAAAATCAATCTGTCACATGGGTGGGGGGGGGGTGGGGTGGGGGGGGGGGGGGTCACTACCAGTTGTATATCACTTCCAATAGAGAGCCCAAAAACACCATCTGGAAATGTTGAATTAAATTGACCCCCTCCCCAATAGAAAAGGGTATGTGGCTTTTGGCACTTTCATCTGTAATCCATTGATTATATCTCTAGCAGAGATGAGGGGAAGTCATTCCTGCTGTTCACTTTCATTGGCGACATTAACAATTCAAGAGTTCCTAACGGTGAAGTCACTGTTTAGGAATACTTACTTAATCTATTTCAAGTAAAGCGAGACTAAAATAATCTCTCCTGTGTAGTTGATAAACTGCTGGATTTCCACAAACATTGCATTACTGCAAGACTGTCAACCATTTCTTAAAATTGTATTTTACATGGATAGCAACATTGTTTTTTTGTTTGTTTGTTTGTTTGTTTTAGGTGAGGGGGAGTCTGTGGTAGATTTGTGAACATAAAATAAATTACAAATATAAGATAAAACAGAAGTAGTTATTTGAAATGGAACTATATACAGACGTTCTCAAATTTGTTGGTACCCCTCCACAAAAAACGAAGAATGCACAATTTTCTCTGAAATAACTTGAAACTGGCAAAAGTAATTGGCATCCACCATTGTTTATTCCATATTTAATAGAAATCAGACTTTGCTTTTGATTTTTTATTCAACATAATATTGTAAAAAAGAAAACAAATGAAAATGGCATGGACAAAAATGATGGGACCGCTAACCTAATATTTTGTTGCACAACCTTTAGAGGCAATCACTGCAATCAAACGTTTTCTGTAGCTCTCAATGAGACGTCTGCACCTGTTAACAGGTAGTTTGGCCCACTCTTCCTGAGCAAACTGCTCCAGCTATCTCAGGTTTGATGGGTGCCTTCTCCAGACTGCAAGTTTCAGCTCTTTCCATAGATGTTCGATAGGATTCAGATAAGGACTCATAGAAGGCCACTTCAGAATAGTCAAATGTTTTGTTCTTATCCATTCTTGGGTGCTTTTAGCTGTGTGTTTTGGGTCATTATCCTGTTGGAGGACCCATGACCTGCGACTGAGACAGAGCTTTCTGACACTGGGCAGTACGTTTCGCTCCAGAATGCCTTGATAGTCTTGAGATTTCATTGTGCCCTGCACAGATTCAAAGCACCCTGTGCCAGGTGCAGCAAAGCAGCCCCAAAACATAACCGAGCCTCCTCCATGTTTCACTGTAGGTATGGTGTTCTTTTCTTTGAAAGTTTCATTTTTTTGTCTGTGAACATAGAGCTGATGTGACTTGCCAAAAAGCTCCAGTTTTGACTCATCTGTCCAAAGGACATTCTCCCAGAAGGATTGTGGCTTGTCAATATGCATTTTAGCAAATTCCAGTCTGGCTTTTTTATGTTTTTCTTTCAAAAGTGGAGTCCTCCTGGGTCTTCTTCCATGGAGCCCACTTTCGCTCAAAAAGCAACGGATGGTGCGATCAGAAACTGACGTACCTTCACCTTGGAGTTCAGTTTGTATCTCTTTGGCAGTTATCCTTGGTTCTTTTTCTAACATTCGCACTATCCTTCTGTTCACTCTGGGGTCGATTTTCCTCTTGCGGCCGCGCCCAGGGAGGTTGGCTACAGTTCCATGGACCTTAAACTTCTTAATAATATTTGCAACTGTTGTCACAGGAACATCAAGCTGCTTGGAGATGGTCTTGTAGCCTTTACCTTTACCATGCTTGTCTATTATTTTCTTTCTGATCTCCTCAGACAACGCTCTCCTTTGCTTTCTCTGGTCCATGTTCAGTGTGGTGCACACAATGGTACCAAACAGCACAGTGACTACTTTTCTCCATTTAAATAGGCTGAATGACTGTTTACAAGATTGGAGACATGTGTGATACTAATTAAAGAAACTAATTAGTTTGAAATATCACTATAATCCAATTATTTATTATCTTTTCTAAGGGGTACCAACAAATGTGTCCAGGCCATTTTAGAATATCTTTGTAGAATAAGCAATAATTCATCTCTTTTCACAGCTTATTTGCTTTATTCTATGACATACCAAAGGCATGCAAGTATACATGATAAAATAGCTTTTAATTTCATCACTTTTCAGGAGGAATGAAGCATTATTTCAATGAGCTGTAAGGGTACCAACAAATTTGAGCACATCTGTATATATTATTCTCATTGACATTTCTCTTAGGTTTCAAAGCTTTCGTTTTAATGCAAAAATAAAAATAAAACAAAACAAACAAAAAAAACAAGTGGATCTTCCTTTTATCCACTCATCTGTAATTTCTACACTGAAAATAATGGGCAGACTTTTTTTGTGCAGTACTATGTATGGTTGACTGATTTGTCCAAAAGATGACTATGTTCTAAAACTCACAGTCAGTGATGTGCTGGGGAAATTCAATTGGAACTCAATAAAGACAAAATAATAATTTAAGCCAAAAAGAAAAAAGACATTGCCTATGTATAAAACATAAAAAAGGGTGTGATGTATTAAGGCTAATCATGTAATAAGCTGAATCTCTGCAATAACCTTTAAAGAATGTTTTTTGCATTCTTTGCGATTAATTAGTGCTTTGAAAAGTAAGAAATATAGTCTTTAAAACAGTTGTTTTAATAAACTGCAAACTTGACTTCATTAATCAAAATGTACTTTCCATAACAAAACATTCCTTAAAGCTGCTCTTTTGAGAATGGGGTCCAATGAGAATGCCAAATCTCTTGGAGCTGTATTAGGTGAAAAAAGGCTTGTTTGGTCCAGTGGTTAACAATACGGGCTTGTAATCAGAAGGTTCCTGGTTCAAATCTCAGCTCAGTCACTGACTCATTGTGTGACCCTGAGCAAGTCACTTAACCTCCTTGTGCTCCATCTTTCGGATGAGACGTTGTTGTAAGTGACTCTGCAGCTGATGCATAATTCACACACCCTAGTCTCTGTAAGTTGCCTTGGATAAAGGCATCTGCTAAATAAACAAATAATAATAATACATTCCAGTATTTAAGGAGAATACCACCTTATACCTGTAGGTGTATGTTGAACATAGAAGTTTTTTTTTTTTAGCTATCACGGCTTTACAAGCTAACCTGCAAGTAGCTGCAAGTAGTTGCTGAAGCATTTCTATTTGACTGAAATACAATGGTAGAGACCAGCAGGTTCCTATATCTTTAGGGCAATGTAGACTACCCAGATAAGGTCTGCATTCTGATGAAATAATTAATGTACAGACACTAGGAAATTATACTTCAATGTTAAGTTGAGTCTCTAACACTGTATAAGTACTTATTTTATTCTTAAACACAATTGCATCTACTACCACACAGGCTGTTCTTTATAAAGCATTATCACAACATGTCATTAGACCTTGAGAGGTGACGCCCTAGGAACACTGCATGTTCCAAAGAACAAACTCATAAATGCGCTTTTATGATATATGTTATAGTTCACAGTTTAGAATGTGGATCGCGGTGGCTGCTGGTGTTCAGGTGGCTGCAGATTATTTTTAACTCATAACTCACCCAAGGGGCAGCGGGGGCCTGAATGCAGAGCGGTGTGTTAATTGATGATACCTCTTTTCCTGTCAACAGCTGCAGCCTTCAGGGGGGTTAGTTCTGTGTGTCACATCAGGACACACTGCGTTGACGTCTTTCTCCCTATGGTGCAAATTATTAGCAGCCAAGACACACATGAAAGAACAAATCTCCTTTTAAACTCAGTTTTGCAAGAGGTTTCTACGCAAACTTTTGAAAGGGTTTATTTTATATTATTTATTTATTTAGGTTTACCACCACAATGAGAAATGAAACACGAAATATTTTTCAATGTAGACCAAGTGTATATTTATTTAGTACTGTGCTGCAAGCAGAAGTCTCAGAACAGTAAGATATACAAACCATCTCTATGTTTCCCATTTCAGCATCAATGAGAATTTACTGTATATAAAACTCAAATCTCTATGATGTCTATGAGTGATCTACTGTAGTTTACTCATTTTACAATTCAAGTAATTTGTGGATTTCTTAAAGTAGCTATAGTAACAAGTTCACTGTAGCCAACTCCACCTTATTCATGTTTCAGTTAAATCTGAATAAGAGGCATAAGAAACTGGTTCTAAAATAATTAGCCATTATTTTTACAGTTTACAATGTAAACCTTCAAAATAACTGGTCCCAGTCATGGGTATGCCCAATACGTTTTTGTATGACTCATTTCCATATAAGACACTGAAACTATTTAATTAGTTATATTTGCAAAGTTTCTTAGTGTACAAAGAGGACAATTTGGTCATGTCATCTCCGTACCTTTTCATTTACCTTAATTCCAAAAAGCTTATACCCTAAAATATGCAGTATTAAATGTCAATCACTCCTGATTAAAAAAAAAAAAAAAAACTTGTTAAAATTCAGAAATTGCATAAGAGTAGCCTTATCTGATCTGAATGCAATCCCTGCGTGATTCAGTAGACGATTGTTTGATTGAATACTTGCTACCAGGAGACACTGTGCATCTGGGATGCTGAGCGGTTTCTTTTTTTTTGGTTCAACCTCACAGTTGTAGGGTTAATGAACGGTTAACACAGACCTGACCAGTAGAACAGAACAATCACTCCAGAACAGGTTGTTGTGGAGTGACTGGCCCCGATGGAGAGATCCAGATGCTATGGGATGTAATAAGCTACTTCCACTGCAAGGTGACATTTTAAAAAAGTGCTTCCAATAGAATTGTACCATTTTTGGTAAGAAAAACATCACCACACTGTAAAAGAAAACTCAAAATCAAATGATTGAATGATGGAATGATTATTTATTTGGGGATACCAATATATTTTGTGAGCAATGAATCTCAGCATTATTCATAATCTGTCCCAATACTTGACGGTAGTGTATATTATACACTAAAGCCCCTTTCACACTGGCATGGTCTACCTGGGTCAGAATCTACCCAGGTCAGGACCCAGTGTCATGTGGGTCAGCTACACGATTTCACACTGCTTTTGATAACGCAGGGTTGACCTGGATGACAGACGCAAGTGCACAATGCCCTGGAAGCAGCTTGTTACTGACACTTCCATCCAAGCTTTGAACCGTCAGCACAAATGTTGATTACAGTAAATGTTTCTTGCAATCTGGCTGTATAGGTGCGTCTCAATCACATGTATTGTTAGATGTTTGATTTACAGCACTTGCTATCTTACATTCAGTTTTCAAAAATATTGTGAGGTGTGGTAATATGAAAGGCTGGATGTGTTTCTTTTTTTTCTGTGAAGAGCACTATTGAAAATATTATTATGCCAATTTATTTTTCACTTAAATCATGTGCATCGCCCACTGTAAATAGTGGATGTAGATTGATATGCATATTGATTTAAATCGAGTCTCTAACACTGTATAAGTACTTATTTTATTCTTAAACACAATTGCATCTACTACCACACAGGCTGTTCTTTATAAAGCATTATCACAACATGTCATTAGACCTTGAGAGGTGACGTGATTAGAGATTTTACAAAGGATCTTGTCAAGAAGACCACAGATTTGACTTGACGAAGATCACGGATGCTACAGTCTGCAGCCAAAAAGATTTGTGTGAGTTAAAATTCCAAGGTCTGTGGTTTATGGGTTTTGTACAGTATACTGCTATCTGAGCAAATAATAAGTACAATGTTGACCAACTCTTAAAGGGGTAACAACAAAGGATTAAAAAACACACACACACATATCTCTCATTAGTATAACAAATCCCTTGCTAGATTGTTATTGATTGTTTTGTCTTCCAGACTTTATTTTAACTTTGACAGGTGTAGACAATTGTGTCAGCTACAACACAATAGTTAACTTCTTGTGTTACAGTTAATAAGACCCCACCTGAGACTAACATTGTGT